>NC_139826.1:7672151-7900908 GCF_963691815.1 Echiichthys vipera
GCCAAAAGTTGTGTTGAGAGAACTGCAGCTGTGAAAAGTACACGCAGAGTGCTAGATGTTTGCCCTTTCCTTGTTAGTTTACAGTAGACAACAAAAGATGCTTTTACGGGGAGAGGAACATCATGATGAAAAGTAACTGAATGAGGGAGGCTAGGGAGGGGGGGTGCAAAACAGAGGGAGAGAGAGAGAGAGAAGGAGAGAGAAAGAGAGAGAAAGAGAGAGAGAGAGAGGGGTAATTGCATTCAAGCCAAAGCCAGTCCGTACCTGCGGCGCGCCGAGGCGCCTCCTGCTTCCTCCGCGGCATGTCGGCTTCAGGGGGCCCGGCTAGGAGTTCTTCTCTGGCCCCGGTGATTCGATGCTGCCTGGGGGATCCGCGGAGCTTTGATACACAGTTTCCCCCCCGCGGGTGCGCTCTCAGGGCTCCCACATAGATCGGGGGTGGGTGTGTATCTGAGGAGGGGAGGGTGTGCAGTTTTCGAACACAAAAAGAAATCAGATGCCAGTAGATGCAAAAAAAAAATGTTTTTTAAAGGAGCGAGGGAGGGGGGGGGGGGGGGGGTCAGCGTGACTCCTCCGGCTGGTTGGTTGCTCTCTCTGTCGGTCGCTCCGTCGCTCTCTTGCCCGCTCCGACTTGGATGGACGCGGCGGGAGCAGGAACAGAGGGGAGGGGGCTTCGCGGTAGAAAAACAGAGGTTTAAAAAGCGCCTCCGTGTGATCCTCTTTAGCTGGCGTCAGAGGCTGCAACAGGCAAGCTTGAGGGGATAAAACCAAATGATCGCGTCAGTCAAAAGTCCACAAACAAGGGGACAACACATCAAGAGCTGACACAACTGAAGCCCTGCGCCTCCTCTACGGTTCAACCTCTCCACCGCTGATAGGCGTCACGTAGCTCCTTGTCTCTCTCTCTCCCTCTCCCTCTCTATGCCCCCCCCCCCCCACACACACACCACCACCACCACCACCACCACCACTCTTTCTGCCTCCCTTACCCCTCTCACTCGCTTTCTGTCAGTCACTGCCTTATTCTACCCCCGTTCATTCCAAACGAGCGGGCTATTCACGAGCTTTTGGTTCGAAATGTGCGTAATGCCGGTCATATCGCAGACGGATCTAAAGAGAGGAGCGGACACATGGTAGCCTCACGAAAACACACACACACACACATACAGTATCAGTCACAAGCACACACAGGCTTGACAAACGTGATCCGAACGGAAATGCATACTTACTTTACGGGCTGATCCTCCGCCGCGCTATCCATGAGCTTCTCACTCTTCCCCTCCCGGTAATCACGCGCAATTCAAAGCCAAGAGGTGGACCAGCTGAAATGTGCCTGAAACCATCTCATAAAAATCCATTCGGCTCCGGCAAGTCCTGTTGGTGGTGAGGAGAAAAAAAGCCACATGCAGCTTTTTCAGTTTGTTATTCTCGGGACCGACAGCGGAGGAGAAAAGAGGAGGAGGAAGAAGAGGAGGAGGAGGTGACGACCGGGACTGGTCACCCACACGCTGCCCCTGCCTGGCGCGGCTTCGATATTTTGTCCGAGAGCGCTTTGAAAAATCCGCTGAGGGGCAAGTCACAGTCCGTATGCACGCGTAAGCATGTGTGCGCGTGCGTGTTCGTGTAAGTGCGAGCGTGTGTGTGCCTGTATGTGCCTGAATCGATGAGATACGTGCTTGATTGGGTCTCCCTTGTTGTAATAATGTACATGAGGAAGAGGAGGGGACGGGCTCAGGCTGCTCCCATGCACGCAGGCTGGCTGGAGCGCAGGGATCAGCCGAGCTCTAGCGCCTTCTGCCAAACACTTTATTGGCGGCTGATGGTACTTTTCTCCCGTTTTTTCTTTACGTGGCCTGATAGGAGCTATTTAAATCAGCCACGCAGCGAATCAGACGTCTCCGTCCTGCGCCTCAAGTGACCGGAAAGGCGCAAAACCCTCACCAAGCGCTGTCCCCTTTACCTTTTATTTGGCACTGAATGGAATAAAGTTTTTTCTTCACAGGTAAGCTCAAAGTCCTCCTCAGTTGAAATGTAGGTTGTTCAATTATTTGCCGGAGATGCCGTTGCTCCTTTTTTCCCTCGCAGTGTTTCAGCGCACAGTGATGAATCAAAAGTTTTTGGATTCAACTGAGTTGGTGAAGTGGATAAAAAAATGATGCTCCTGTGTTTTTCAGGCAATCCTAAGAGTGGACGGCTTCACGGTGGTGAAAACAAAGGATTCGGGATACTTGAAGAACACTGGAGAGCAATAAGGGTGAGCTGCCAAAGACCGTCTTTCTCTCCCCTCCTGTCCTCCTTTGCGCCAGATGCGGTGCTGCTGCGCCTCGTCTCTCGCGCTCATCAATAGCAGGATGAAGCGCTTGTCTTCGACGGATCCGCCGAGGGAATCAGATGTCCTCAGCCTTTCTCCACGTGTCGCTCCGCGGGGTAACCGGGGAGTGTGTCCGATCCCTCTCCGTTCGCCGAGCTCGGTGGAAGGATTGATGATTGGATCCGCAGATCGAGGATGTTTTCGCCCTAATCTCGCCGCGACTATGTGCGCCGCTCCACCACTGCATGCCGTTAGATCCGCCCTAGCATCTGTCCGTCTTTCCATTGGCGCATCCATCAGTGTCACACACACCATACACACACACACACTCACACACACACACACACACTCACACACACACACACACACACACACACACACACACACACACACACACACACACACACACACACACACACACACACACACACGCACACAGCTGCCTTGCGCACAATCCTTGAGATACTACCCCCCCCCCCCCCCCCCCCCCCCACCGCACAGTGTACGCTCATACAACACTTATTCACACAAGCGCACACAGCGCGCGCGCGCTCGCGGCCGATGGAGAGCTCTCCTCTCCGTCTGATTGACACAGCCCACTTTCTTAAAAGCCCATCGGCGAGCGCGCTGCGTTTTTGTGTGACATTTTCTCTCCCCAAAAAGCAGCCCGAGTGTTTTTTTTGTTGTCTGTGGGGTTTTTTTGCCTCTCGCTTTGCCAACATTTTATTCTCCTTTTTAAATAGCTACACGAACAGATAAACAAATTTGAGACATGGACATACTTTTACTTTCTCCGTAGAAAATATTTCTAAATATTTTTGCGCTCGGTTGAAAACTTTGATTTGCTTCCAACATAATTATTTTGGGAGACAAAGGCGCATGGAAAAATTTCTTCTTAATAACCGGGATGTTTATCTTCTGAGGTGCACAGGCTAATACGGGCTCTGCCTTTTCGTCAGCAGCAAACCTCAGATCATTTAACGTCTTTAATTAACTGAAATTGATGAGGTCGCTTCCTAACTTTTATACATCATGTCAAAATTAAAGTGGGTTTAAATCATTATCATTTCATATGTCTAAAATATGTCAAACTACCTCCAAACTGTTTTCTGGAATTTCCTTAACTACCTTAATGAAATATAATTTGAGTAGGCCACCGTGTTTTTGTTTCTTATTTAGTGCAGCACTCATGTACACATCTTGACTGAAAGTGTTCCGCACATTCTATTCGCTGATGTAGACACACAGACACGACCTACTACGCCTGGAGAGACACAGAGAGAGGCTTTGATTTATACAGTTGCCACACACTTGAAGATACAACTCAAATGTGTTATCACAAATGAATTAATTCTCTTTAAAGTCGCACAATCCTACATTTTAAAGCGTTAAAGGCTTTTCTATGCAGATTTATAGCAGCCTGGGTTGAACTGGCTTTAAAAAAACGTAACTATTTCTTGTGTGCAGGATGTGTTTGTTGGGATTTCCTTCAGAATGCACTTTTTGGGGGTTGGGGGTAAAATTTGGACTTTTCACATGCATTTTATGGTAAATATAAAACGGTGTACCTGCGGAGTTTCAGGAGTTGGTTTCCTTTCAACCGTCGATGTGTGGAATAAAATCACGACGCCGAAGTGCTGCTGAGACTCGTGCACAAGTGTGACTGAAGAAAACGGCAGAGTGAATATTGTATTTAAAGTCACCTTAATACAAAGACAGTAAATTGGTTTGCTTTATTTACATGGCTGTTATTATCCTTTAGTCATCATCGTTACATTTTGACTTGTACATTCAATATTTCAATACCCAAACAAAGTCATAGTATTCGTAACTAATTATTCTGTTCAATAAAGTCATTTTTTAAGATTATGAAATCAGTGACTTGCACTGCGTGCGTGCTTGTGTGTGCGCGTGTGTGTGTGTGTGTGTGTGTGTGTGTGTGTGTGTGTGTGTGTGTGTGTGTGTGTGTGTGTGTGTGTGTGTGTGTGTGTGTGTGTGTGTGTGTGTGTGAGAGAGAGAGAGAGAGAGAGAGACTGATCATACATCTCACGAAAACGTTTCCGAAAACACTGAAATGTTGTGTAAACGATGTGTTGGAAACTGAGTGATGCCTAAAGCTCAAAGAAAAAAACACTGAACTATGTCCCAGAAAGTAATTGAATGTTTCATAGCAGGTACAGCTGCTGCTAATTGCTTTTGGAACTGTCTGGAATCGAAGTTTTTAGATTATGAGATTCGCGGTGTAATTCTGGGTCGGATTACGCAGTTTACTGTTTATCTGAGAACCCCACTGAATCACGCTCTCATGGGTAATTCTTCTTATTATTTTTTTTAACTTTCATATAACTAAGGGAAGATAACAACACTTTATGTGTATGGTGAAAAGAAGATTTTACGCACGACGCAGAGGTGCGTTTCCTGTCTTTCTTATGTTGTTCAGTGTTGTTTTAAATATGTTACATGGACAGATCAACACCATTTAGTTAGTGTTCTGTTTGTACCAAACAAGACAACTCCTGCATTAAAAAACATAAACAAAAGTTAAATATGGATGATTCTTAACAGTGAGTGAGGCCTATACTGTTGGATAAATATCACAGTATGTCCCGTGCTCGTGCCTGATGCGTTTTCATGTTCTCACTGACATTAAAACTAATTTAATTGAGCTCTCGCCTTTGGTTGCTCGCGACTGTGACATTCAAATTTCACTGATGACATGAACAGATTTACTTCTTCCCTCTGAAAACAATATGGATCATATAGTGAAATAAATCCGCGGCGACACTTTAGAGTTCGCTGGAATGAAATGATTATAGGACTCTATAAAGGCAGAGGCGTGGATGACTCATATTTAAGTCTTTATTTAAAAGACGCCGGGTACATGAATTCACCAGTAATGAGGTTAATCATAAACAATTTGTAATACTGATTCCACCAACAGTTCGAGAGAAACAGAGCTCACACCGTGCCATAAGTGAGAGCACATGCACACACTGAAGCCAACTTGAGTGTGTGTGTGTGTGTTTGTGTGCGTGTGTGTGTGTGTGTGTGTGTGTGTGCGTGCGCGTGTGTGTGCGTGTGTTTGTGCGTAGTAAAGGGGGTCTGTACTGAGGAAATCGGGACCTCGCCTCTGCCTTCTGCGGTCTTTACGCACAAGCCGGAGCTCCAAAACCCTCTCCACGGACGCACGGCATGGCACGGCTTTGGCACTCAGGCTGGACTGGGTGAGTCAGAATTCGATCGTATCGTTTTGGTTATTGTTGGGTTTTTTTAGTACTGAGCAGACAAGATAAAGTGGCTGTAGATACCTCATCTAAGCACGGACATACCGCGCGTAGACGCACAAAATATTATTCCGTTTTGGTGACCTAACATCATTTATCACATGGATGTATCCATGTAGCGCCTCAAAATTAAAGTTTAATCTACAAAGTTAGAGTGAAATGAGATAAAAGAAATGGCAGAGGCATATTTTTAGGTTTCATCCATAGACTTTTCACCCGGATATACAAAATGCGACTTTTAAAGTTCCAACGCTATTTTCTATTAGCTTCAGGGACTTTGTCACACTCCAGATTAGGCTTTAGTGGATATCCGTCCCCTCATCAAAACGCAAATAGAAACGTTCGCTTCAGTAGAAACAGGGGGAGCTTTAAAACACAACTGCTCTGATTTATCTCTGAGCCCGACCACTCCACAGCATCCGCGGTTTACTTTTTTTTTAACCTCCTCCTGTTTCTTCTTCTACGATAATCACATAGGCGTGGAGAGGTGGCGTGGCGCACCGGCTTCACGGCACACTGGTTTCTAGTAGACTTGATAAAGAGCCAGGGGGAGGGACAGTCCGCAGAGCAGCTTGTTAAAAAAAGAAAACCGATAAGAAATAAAAAAGAAATAAGCAGTATACCCTCAACTACAGCACAGCACCTGAATGATGAATAGACAAAAGTGTGACAATAACTGATATGAGCGCTGATAAAGTAGTGTGTATGGGTTATCAAATTACCTTGCATGTCAGTGGACTATTATATTGAGTCTAAAATCCCTAAGAAAAACATCTTACAGCTTTAAATTTTGCGAGGAAAATGATTGTTTTCTCTACAAAACAGCGCTTCTCCTTCAGTATCGGCATCAGGAAATTGTTTTCTCTACAAAACAGCGCTTCTCCTTCAGTATCGGCATCAGGAAAATGCCACTTGAAAAAAAGAACACAGACGATTATGGGGAAATAAATCATCTCTAGGCTGAAAGAAGTCCACAAGAATCCTTTAAACTCCTACTTTAGTTTTGTAAGTTTTTTTCCTTTTCTCACAAATCTGCTCTTTGTCACCCTGTTTTTGATTTCCATCCTCTCTGCCTGAGGCCATGCCTGTGGCTGTTGACCAAACTCTCCTGCCTGTCCCTCCTCCATTAGAAACAGACTGTTTTATTATGTAGTGTTAAGGCATCAATATCTGAATGACCTCCAAAACTCTCCACTGGTGGTGGTCACTAAAAAAAAGAACCTATTTGCACGGAGAGTGAGAGAGCGAGTTAGATAGGGGTGGGGGGGGGGGGGGGGGGGGCGGGGGGGGGGGGGGGGGGGGGGGTGGGTAAAAGGAGGCCAGGGTTGGACTCTCCTCAAATAACCTCAAAAGTTACAAAGTCCCACCATATCAAGACAACGCATTGACATTAGTAGCTGAAAAAGATTGAGTGGATGCTCTCTCTCTCTCCCACTCTCTCTCTTCCTCTCCCAAGTGTCCCACCCCCCACCCCCAATCCCACCTAGTTGGGTGTGCTGCGGAGCTAGCAGGGTTGAGAGGGCAAGTGCTGACCAGCCCTCTTTCTTTCTCTGTCTGCTGTTACTAGGTCACCACACACACACACACACACACTCTCTCTCTCTCTCTCTCTCTCTCTCTCTCTCGAAACACACACACACACACACACACACACACACACACACACACACACACACACACACACACACACACACACACACACACACACACACACACACACACACACACACAGACACACACACACACACACACAGCACAGACACACATGCACACACACCTCTCCTTGCGGTCAGTGTTGCCACCAGGGAGAGGGGTAATTTAAGCCCTCCTTGATGTAGCCTATTCATCACTGTCCACTGGTCTGCGCTTCAAAATTAAAGTCTGATCTACAAAGTTAGAGTGAAATGAGAAAAAAAATGGCAGAGGTCACCAAGGGCCAGGCCAGTCAAAACAAAAGGCAGTGGCTCAGCTGGGCTGGTATGAGGTGCTTTAATTATTTGCCTCAGTTAATGGTTTTGATTTTGTTTTTTTTAAGTGGAGAAATTAGCTTGTTGGGAAGCCTGGTGATGAGATACTTGTAGGGAGGTCCAGCAGTCCCAACTAATACTTCATTCGCATAGCCAAAACCAGTAGCTATATATATATTTGTATTGTGTAACTGTTAACAATTAGACAAATCTTTAATAAAACATGTCTTAAAATCGTTAAAACCTTGCAAAAAACATTGCAAAATACACTAAGATGTCAGTAAAAATAATTTTTAAGATGTGTGGAAGCTGTTAACTCTTGTTGGGTTTTTTTTAATGGCTCCTCATTGTTTCCCCACTGCTTTATATGGAAAAACAACAAAAGTTATTTTGAAATAAACCATTCTTTTTTCATGTCATATATTTATTGTCTTGTCTTCTGACATTGTAAAAACCAATATGTAGAAAATAACAAAAATATTATTTACCATTCATTTAGATACAAACTGGCACATTTAACAAAGGTCACAACATAATGAAGTGCCCATGATGCATTATTACACCAAATAAGGAGATGTTTTATGTGGGCCATGGGCTATGCATGCATTATTTGGGATTTGTTAGGAGTAGTGCTGTATAGAAAGCCTTTTTTAACACTAATCACAGACATATTAAAACATGTTGTATTTGAGCTTGTGAATATTCTCATTTGTCCAGGTCATCGTTATCCCCAAAGCAATTTCAGTCACTGGACAAATAACCAAGTCCAGTTGCTTTTGACTGAAATTGCTTTGGGGATGTTGTATTTGACCATGTTTTACTGCTGGGATGTCTGAGATCCAAACGAAGTAATGTAATTAGGGACCCACAATTTTGATTTTGATTTTTAGCCAATACCTATAATTACCTGCTTCTCATGGCCAATACTGATAAGATTACTGATAATTTAACATTCTTGTGTTTTAAAAAGAAGTTCTTGACCTGTAGTTTATGCACACCTGAGGGTCAGAAAGGCTTAGACTTAGAGCCAGACATGGATGATCTAATATTCCATAACTCTCACCTTAGCACCTATATCTGATATTTCTATTGTTAACAACAAAAACAAACAATAGTTATGACTTTTTACTGATTATTATGATTTCTACTGATTTATTATCGAGTAAAGTACATCCAGAAACTTTACAAACATTCTCATTCTTTGTCTTTTATAAGGCATCTTAAAAAAGAATTCAAATTCAATACTTTGAGACAATGTCAATGTTTACTCAATACAAGTTTATCGGCGGATTGTGGATCGACTTTACACGTGCATACCGCCACCTGCTGTATGGGAGTGTGCACTTGTCAATGAGTCAATGAAAGCAGTCACCTATAATTGAATGTTGAAATAATACATAATAATTAGAATTTCACATTATTGCCCGATAATTTATCCATATATGTCATGTGTCCCTAAATGTAGGAGATGGTGGAAGAAGGATAAATTAGACTACAACCATATGCATCTTTGCTAATATCCACACACCTACGAGCCATGGTATTGCTCCTCTGGCTTCTAATGAGGCCAAGGGTCGTCTTCTATAGTGCAGTTTGATTGGATTAATTAATACGTCCCTGAACGCAATGGTGAGAAATGAATAACATATTTGAAACTAAGACAAAGGGAACGTATTTTGATAACTTCATTGCTAAAAAAATATTCTTATGATATATATTTAACCTGAGGCGTATTCAGATTTTTTACTTAAGTAAAAAAAAAAAACAATACTACGTTAAGTAGTCATGCAGAAGGGCCAATTTCAGAATCATATTACTGAATTATAATTAGTGCTGCATTAATGTTTGTAATTAATGTTTTCCACCTTAATGTTGCAGCTTGTAAAGGTGGTTCTATAACTTTAATTATTTTATATAATGATGGGTAGTTAATAATATTGTATCATAATTTATTAGTTGATTTGTAATTTCTATTCATAATATGAATCTGCAAAGTAAATAGAGGTGTCATATAAATTCAGTGGAGTAAAAAGTAGAATTTGCCTTTGAGATGTGGAGTAGAAGTAAAAGTAAGTAAAGTAAAGTAAAGTAAAGTAAAGTAAATTAAAGTAAAGTAAAGTAAAGTAAAGTAAAGTACTAGCACCTAGTAACTGTAATTAAATACACTTAAGTAAATGCACCACTGTATTTATCACATATCAAGAAATAGCAGAACAGGCAGAATAAGAACTTGTATTTTTCATTTTGCCGTATCTTTAAGTGGGAAGCACAAATAGTGTGTTTTGGTTATACAAGAGTCATGCTGTAAAGTAAATTCACAGGCTCAGATATTTTTAGAAGAAGTAGGTAGTTCTTTGGAAATGTTTGTGTCTCATGTCTGATGCAAGTCTGATGAGTTACACTGTTTATCAGCGTACAGTGTGACGGCGCACTGCTGAGTGAGTCACTGCTTCCTCCTCGCTGTGTACATGTGTGTGTTTTGTGTGCATGTGTGTGTGCGGAAACCATGCTGACAGCTGCAGCTCATTACAGGCACTATTACTGATGGGGACTGCTGGGGGAAATTCCTTCTTCCACAGAGCAAACCACCCTGTTTACCGCACATACACACACACACAAACACACACAGGTCTCACTTATTCATAAACCAGAGCTGCAACATCTGTAAATGAAACAAAAAACAAATAGAAACATTTACTAAACATTTACTCCTTTTACTCCTAAAAAATTAAGGAAAGGGAGCTATCTTCTATAAAAGGAGGTGACACATATTCCATCCTTCCCACAGTTGTTGCAGAAAGAAAGGCATCCTTTACCTGTGCATGAAGAATACTCGTCTACATGTAAAACACAGGAGGTCGTGTAGGTGTGAGTTCACACACACACACACACACACACACACACACACACACACACACACACACACACACACACACACACACACACAGCCACACGGTGAGCAAACCTAAGAGGAGATGAGATCACTGGAGCACTCTAAGCCTTGCTAGATTGGCAAACAGCAGTCTCTCTCTCTCCCTCTCTCTCTGTCTCTCTCACTCACACACACACACACACACACACACACACACACACACACACACACACACACACACACACACACACACACACACACACACACACACACACACACACACACACACACACACACAGCCACAGAGTATACAGTGTCCAGTGACGTTAATGAGAGGGCTGAAAGCCAGACACACATGTGCTAGAGTCATTAGGGAAGACTTCATAGCTACACTTCAGGCCACTACACTCCATTACTGTACTTCATTGGTTACACTGCTTGAAAATAGTGGTTTCTCAAAGTCAGGTTCAGGGACCACCAGGGCTCCTTGGAAAGCCCCAGGGAGTTCTTCATTAAAGAAAGAAAAAAAATACCAGTTACCTGTTTTTCTTTATCTCATTTATTTGAAGCACTATTTCGCAAGAATACGAAGATCACTATTTGTTCCCTTCAACGGTCTCTGATTGCGTGGCTCTACAGAATAAAATTCTAAATCCAGACAGCACTTTCTTTTGGATTAGTTCTTTTTTCCTATAGTTATTTGTGGTGCAGTAGCAGCGGTTGAAATATCAGTGGTACTAGTAGTTTAAACATTTGTTATACTATTAGTACTACTAGTAGAGAGCTCTTCTATTTGTGCGTTTTGGGATTTTTAAAAGGTAGTAAACTGAGAACATTTTTTTTAAAAAGAAACGTTATTGAAGAACATAAAGAGAGGATGCAAACAAACTGATGTTGCATATAAACAACTCTATTCACTTATACAAGTAAAATTAAAAATGTTATGTGTTAAGTGTTAGTACATCCAAATGTTTAGCTCAAAGTTAATAAGTTTTTTGGATTATAAGTCACAGTTTTTTTCATAGTTTGGCCGGGGGTGCGACTTATACTCTGGAGCGACTTGTGTGGGAAATTATTAACACATTACCGTAAAATATCAAATAATAGGCGACTTGTGTGGGAAATTATTAACACATTACCGTAAAATATCAAATAATAGGCCGGGCTATTATTTATCTCAGTCACGTAAGATTCTAGGCATATATCAGCAATCGTCACACACACACGTCAACCAATCAAAATTAGGCGAGGGCGGGTCATGGTAGAAGTGCATTGTGAAAAAAAAGATGCTAACTGCTACTTGGAGTGGATGTAGTGATTAGGAGTGACAGATTGTTTGGTAAACATAGAGCATGTTCTATATGTTATAGTTATTTGAATGACTCTTACCGTAATATGTTACGTTAACATACCAGGCACGTTCTCAGTTCGTTGTTTATGCGTCATATAACGTACACTTATTCAGCCTGTTGTTCTCAATTCTATTTTTATTTTAAATTGTTTTTCAAGATGAAATGTCTATTCTTAGTGTTGGATTTTATCAAATAAATTTCCCCAAAAAATGCGACTTATACTCTAGTGCGACTTATATATGTTTTTTTCCTTCTTTATTATGCATTTTCGGCTGGTGAGACTTATACTCCGGAGCGACTTTTAATCCGAAAAATACAGTAAATACAAATCAAATGAAACATTTGGTCAGACATCACAAACAAACAAAAGTTATTAGTCAAGATTGAAGGATAACGCTGGTATTACTTTTATTAAGCATTAAGTCTTTTCCCCAAGTCCATATCTTTTCGGTTAGAAATTGCAGCACAGTTAAAAATAAATGACTTAACGTTGTGTCAATCCTTTTTATGCACCATCTCTGAAACATTCAACCTTCATTAAAAAAAATTCGGAACAGGTTCTGTGTTCTGCGTTTCTACACATCCGTCAAAAGACCACTCAGAACCATCATACATGCAAAACGTCAAGGTCCAAAGTAAAGATTACAGAGATAAGAATTTGAAGAACAGCTGGAACAGAAGAAGAACCGATTGGAATCGGGGATGGTAATGTAACGGTACTAATCGCCGAAAAAAAGTATGTATTAATGATTAGACCATAGTGATTGTGCTCTATGCAGCTAAATGATACTTTCTTGCTCATGTCATGCATTCATTAGCCACGTTTAAGGCTAGTGCTATCGATTGCACCAGCATAATTATTTCAATTGCTAGCTCTTCGTGGAGTGCACCGACAAAATGATCGTCACTGCTTGAGAACTTAATTTTGTCCCGTCTTGCAAGACACACGTCAAAAGTTGAGACATTGTTTGTAACATGTCATTATATTCATTCATCTTCGGTTCCTGGCATTACAGTGATGGTGAAAAGCATCTTTTTGGCATAAAGTCATCACTTGTTCCCTGAGAATATCCTGGAATAAGTGTTTTTAACAGAATATTTGGCCTGGATGAAAGTTGTTAAGCTTTTTTTACTGAAATAAATGACACATTTATTTGATTTGATTTCAACTAAGCAGGCTGGAGATTCTTCACCTGCTTTTAAAGTGTATAGCATGGCAGTAAATTGGTGTGTCATCAGCATTAAGACAGAAACTGAACTAGTGTTTTTTTTAATGTAAGTGGTAGGTTGTGAAAGTAAATTAAAATTATGTCTCCAAAGAAATATTGTAAGCATATTCTGCCATAACCTAATAATGCCATGCGCAGTGTCTATGCTGTCATGACCAGAGAAAAAGAGAGATAGAGAGATGGCCCACTCCATGCTGTGATGTATCTGCTGTATTAATCAACCTTTTAAATTGGAACGAGCTATTTTTATTAATTATGTTCTACGTGAAGATGGTAAGGGCTCTTCCAACCATCCCTCCCTCCTCGTTTAGACACACAAATCACTTCCAGGAGGAAAGGAAGACAGTAGAGAAAGACAGGGAGAGCTTCATTACAAGCAGTAAAGGAATGATGACCGGTATTAAAAAAAAACAATATCAGAAATGACGCAAGGTTGTGTAAAGGGTGGTGGAGTCCTATTGGCATCTCTGGCTTTGAAACATATTTACCTAAAAGTAGAGAAAAATGTTGTGCCAGATATTACATAACAGCACTTCAGTACAACATTTCATATTGATAAATACTAGCTTGAGAACCAGACAAATCTGCAAGCTCCTGTTTTATTTGCTCTGACAGAAAGGTCTGGTCCCTTTCCCTTTCAGATAGATTTAGATAGGGCCAATCACAACCCTTTATCTCATATGAGGAGTTGTTGCACTTTATACAAAATACGTGATGATGTGCTTTTTTGCCTCGCATAGGGACACTACGGCGAGCATAAGCCTAGCTCAATAAAGTGGAGCAAAGTACTCTAGTAGTTTTCTCTTTTTTCACTGTGGATCTCTGCACGCTGTAGTCTGTTTACATTTGTCAATCGCTCAGCGCTGCGTCACGTGTTTCATTGCTCTGATTGGTTGTAGGTCTATCCAATTGCATCCAGAGGCATTTTGGTCCATGTATGTTTATTTCGCCCCTTGGAAATCAAAAATGAATTGAGTGATTCCAGACTAACATGTATTTGGTCTTGAAATGTCAGTCTAGATAAATGCTGTGTTACATTTTATTTTCACTTTTATTCTTGAACTATGAATTCCACTTTTGGCAAATGTACGTGCACATTCATCTTAGCAATTTTTAGCTGTAAAAACCTCAAGAAAAAGTTTATGGTTGTTCATTTAGCAACACTGGTGGAGATAAATAAAGTAATAATGGTGAAAATTGTTGATATGGGAGATTAAGCTGTTTCTTTACCCATACTGCACAATCTGAGCACCAGCATCAGCAGGAGGGCAAGACCCTTTATATAGACAGTCTGGCACAATCTGGAAGTAACCAATCATCTCACAGGCCCTTGTCTGTATCCTAATTCCCACAAAGAGTCTGTATAAGAGCTTGTTTTTGTGAAAACGGTCAGATGATATGTATTAACATTTAACCAGCAGCTTTATGTTGGATTTCAGTAAGACGCAGAACAAAGTATCCGGGGCAATTAGGACCATGTGCCAGACACAATGTGTGCTCCGGGGCACACACACGTTTCAGAGTTGCCACTTGACACGATAACTTGGTTGGTTCAGAGCAGCACAGTTTTGAGACAAATCAACTTCAGGCACAGTTTTCCAAAGACAAGAGGGAAACTTGGATCATCTTACAGCCTGTTACACTGAAAAAACCCCAGTCCAGATGTGTTCACCAAGAGCAGCATCAAACTGGTTTATATCTAACATGTGCATTGGTGATGGTGCGATTCAAGCAGACTGTGTTTGACTTGTGTAGACACACAAGTGATCAACGTGTATATCAGAGAATCAGAGATCTGTGCATGGTGTGCGTGGAGTCAGTTTAACACTGAATATTGAGAGGAAAATTCCTTCCTTTCAGCTTTTTGGGGATCTGATGATCTGTCTGCCCATTTTTCATATATTGGAGGGGATGTGACCCTGAGGCGATTACCCACTCACCGACATATTTTTTAATACTGGATGCTTTATGAAGTAGACTGACCGATATGAGTTCAGATCTGGGGTTCAGACTAATTGCAATTTACTCAGGCCACAGTAAAAATAGCCAAATAATGATTATGATGGTAATGGCAATGATACATATAATGAATCCATATTAAAAAAAACACAGAATTAAATTAAATACTTCAAGTAAGTGCATATTTTATGACACACGGCTCTTTTATAGTGAAATGTACACATATTTGTGTAATTTGTATTTTTACATATTTAATCATTACTTAACCCTTGTATGGTATTAGGGTCATATTGACCCATTTACATTTATACATTTTTTTTCTACCTCGAACTCAATGGCCTTAGCTTTTTTATGTGATAAACATGTATAAACAAACACACACACACAAACACACACACACACACTCACAGATAATGTTACATTATTATGTAAGCACAGAGAATCTGTTTGCTCTCGCTGTCCCCCACTCTTTACCCTCTGTCATGTGTCCAACTTAACCACAAAAAAAATCACACTTCCATTGTTAATTGTGTTCTAGTAGAGACTGATTACAATTATTAAACATATCTGTTATCTCTTTTGTTTGAAATTGAGATAAAGAAAATATATGTTCATGGTTTATGAAGTAAAATTTTATTTCAGACTTTAAAACCCCAAATAAATACTGTATATCGCGGGTCTGTTTGACCAGAGGGATACTAGAGGTATCACACTACTTAGCCCCCCTGGTAAAGTCTACTCCAAGGTGCTGGAAAGGAGGGTTCGTCCTATAGTCGAACCTCAGATTGAAGAGGAACAATGTGGATTCCGTCCTGGACGTGGAACAACGGACCAGCTCTTCACCTCTGTAAGAATCCTAGAGGGGGCCTGGGAGTATGCCCATCCAGTCTACATGTGCTTTGTGAATCTGGAGAAGGTATATGACCGGGTCCCTCGGGAGAAACTGTGGGAGGTGCTGCGGGAGTATGGGGTGAGGGGGCCACTTTTGTGGGCCATCCAATCTCTGTACGCTCAAAGCGAGAGCTGTGTTTGCGTCCTCGGCAGTAAGTCGGATTTCTATCCTGGTGGTGGTTGGCCTCCGCAAGGGGTGCGCTTTGTCAACAATCCTGTTTGTGATTTTCATGGACAAGATATCGAGGCGTAGTCGAGGGGTGGAGGGTTGCAGTTTGGTGGGCTGAGGATCTCGTCTCTGCTTTTTGCAGATGATGTGGTCCTCATGGCATCGTCGGTCAGTGACCTTCAGCACTCACTGGATCGGTTTCGCAAGCGAGTGTGAAACTGCTGAGATGAGGATCAGCACCTCTAAATCTGAGGCCATGGCAGCAGGAAAATGGTGGATTGCTTACTCCAGGTAGGGAACGAGTCCTTACCCCAAGTGAAGCAGTTCAAGTACCTCGGGATCTTGTTCACGAGTGAAGGGGCGATGGATGGAACGTGAGTTTAGCCGGGTCATGAAAGCTTGGTTATGTGTGTCACTTAGAGATTGGGTGAGAAGTTTAGCCATCCGTGAGGTACTCGGAGTAGAGCCGCTGCTCCTTTGTGTTGAGAGGAGCCAGTTGAGGTGGTTCGGGCATCTAGTAAGGATGCCCCCTGGGCACCTCCCTAGGGAGGTGTTCCAGGCACATCCAGCTGGGAGGAGGCCCCGGGGAAGACCCAGGACTAGGTGGAGAGATTATATCTCCACACTGGCCTGGGAATGCCCCTGGATCCCCCAGTTAGAGCTGGTTAATGTGGTCCCGGAAAGGGAAGTTTGGGGTCCCCTTCTAGAGCTGCTGCCCCTGCCAACCGAGTCTGGATAAACGGTTGAAGATGAGATGATGAGACGAGAGAGGATGGTTTATGAAGTAAAATTTTTATTTCAGACTAAATATTTCCCGGGTCTATTTAACCAGAGGGATACCAGAGAGTCACTAAAGTGAAGACCATACAAAGGTTAACCAAGGATCCTTGAAAGAGAAATACATATTTCGACTCTAACCAGAGCCACTGTGCTGATAGCTCTGAAAGGTAGAACTGTGTGCACATGGTTCTGGACCTTTTTTGCATCTCATCCAAAACTGGACTTGTAACATTAATTGATCATCAATTTTGAAAGTTTAAAAGATAAGATTTTGCTGTCAATGTTGTGAAAATCCAGTCTGAGGTGACGAGTCTGTAAAATTGTATTATTGTTGTTGTATTGTTGTTATTGACATAATGTGCTGGTAAGTGGAAGTAAAGCAATTTATGTTTAATCAAACATATGTTGTATTATGAAAGTAGCAGCAATAACACATTACTAAGAGATGATAAAAGTATTTAAATCAATATGCAAAACAATTGTTACCACTATCATGCACTAAAAGTTGTCCTCACAACGCTCTCTCTTTGGTTTCAGCAACGTGTGTACACCGTACATGTGTCCCTCAGACCTATGTTCCTTCTGCCCTGTGTTCCCTCAGCTCTATATTTCCTTAACCCTTTCTTACCCCAGCTCTATATTCCCTCAGCCCTGTGTTCCCTCAGCCCTGTGTTCCCTTAACCCTTTGTTCCCTCAGCCCTATGTTCCCTCAGCCCTGTGTTCCCTTAACACCTTTTTCCCTCAGCTCTATATCCCCTCAGCCCTATGTTCCCTCAGTTCTGTTTTCCCTTAACCCTTTGTTCCCTCAGCTCTATATTCCCCCAGCCCTATGTTCCCTTAACCCTATGTTCCCTCAGGTCTATATTCCCTCAGGATAGTTCTTCAGTCAGAGGGGGAAATGTGTGAGTCACTACCTACATTGCCTAAAGCAAGCAGGACTTTCACAGTATTTGAATAAGTTTGTAACCCTGTTAAACATTAAAATGGGTGGCAGTGTCACCATTTCCAGAGGTGCCATTTCTGCCCATCCAGATTAAGACAATACCCCAGACTATTTAAACTACAATGGGTCCACACCAAAAGTCTCCATTTTAGGGAATCCTAAATACCAGAGTAAGGCAAGGTCAGTTCATTTATAAAGTATATTTCAGCAACAAGGCTTCAAAGTCCTTTACATAGTAGCATAGACGCCAGGCGTAAATGTAGCAAAAGTTGTGCTCTTTAAGGCGAAAATGTATTTGTGTGGATGTAGTCTTACTTGGAAGCCCTTCTTTAAAGGAAATTATGTCATTGCTTTCATTGCACACAAATAGAGGAAGTACAGTAGTGCAGAGTAGGGGATTTAGTTATGTCGGTTGTCTATAACTGACAGTTTGGTTTAAAACCATTTGCCTTCATTTCCTATTACATAAAAAATATTAAAACTGTTGTTTTCAATCCATCTTATTATCTGAGCACTCATACTTCATTCATTTATCTTCAACCGCTTGTCCCTGATGGGGTCGCAGGGGGGGGGCTGGAGCCGATCCCAGCTGACATCGGGCGTGAGGCGGGGTACACCTGGACAGGACGCCGGTTTATCGCAGGGCACATAGAGACGAACAGAGACAGACTACCAATCACACCTACGGGCAATTTTAGAGTCATCAATTAACCTAACAAGTGCATGCCTTTGGACTGTGGGAGGAAACCGGAAAACCCAGAGAAAACCCACACAGACACGGGGAGATCATGCAAACTCAACACAAAATGGCCCCAACCAGGATTCAAACCAGGAACCCTCTTGCTGTGAGGCAACAGTGCTTTGTTGGACCTAATCTGGAGCAATACAATTACAATTCAAGTTGTAATAATCCATAGGTTGTTGTATACCATTCCAGGCTAGTGAAGTTTATTGCCTACACGCACGCCTATCACAGATGATTGACAGAGGGGAAAAAATAGAAACTTGTCATAATACAGTGCTGAAAGGTTTCTTTGGGAGAGGTTTCGATCTATCAAAAACCTCTCACCTCTCCCATATTACCTTTTTCAAAGTTGCTACCATTAACAGCTTCACTTTGATCCAGTATATTATCACATTACTGGCTATACACAAACGTAGCACTAGATTACAGAAACACTCAGGAGTCAAATGCTCTATATTTCAGGATGTATAGCAAGTGCATGGGAGCCCCTCCACACTGAGAGCTTCAGTGGATACAAATCACGGGCCGATACTCTTGTCACATGGTCCCGAGCTGAGCCCAAAGCCACTTCAGCTGCACCCGGTGTTTATCTTACTGTGACATTCTCCCTGCTGTTACGGCAAAGTCCCCCCTCCTCCATCCACTTCCACCCCACCGTTACCCTGTGAAAGATACGTGCTAAATGGAAAGAGAGACGGATGGATTTCATGGCGGTAGAGAGATACAGAGAACGTAATGTAGAGAAAGAGAGAATGAGCGCACATTTGTCCTCTGTGACAATGCTGATGCTGGCTCACTTATTAGAGGCCCTGATGTGACACAAGGGAAGTTTGATTCTGCATACGTATATAAAACAGTTTCAGTGGAAGAGCAGAGGCCGAGTGTATGTGTGTGTGTTCGTGTGTGTGTGTGTGTGTGTGTGTGAGAGTGTATTGTTGGCATCTGTGTATCTTATCTCTAGGTTAGAGTGTTAAGATAGTATTATTCATAAGTTATGAAAAAGGTTAAAGGTAAAACTCTCTAAGCTAGCAAAAGCTAAAATCAACTAATACACTTCACTTAATACATATCAGGTAGCTAACGTTAGCCACCTGAGATGGCAGCCACATGTCACTCAAAGCAGCCATGTCCTAAATCATGCAGAATTTTAATCCTTAATATTATTTACAGGTGAGTACAGTTGTCATGAATAGTACAATTAGGTTTATAGACCAAAACTGTTTTTGTAGCAGGCTCTAAACAGTTTTATTTCTGCTGTAAAGTTTTAACATGGGGGTCTATAGGGATTTGCTCTGTTTTGGAGCATTAAGCGGTGATGAACTGGAGTTTTTGGCACCTCCACTGGATTAATTTCTCAGAGCCAGACGTTGCCTCTTGATGAAGTGGCATGCCATTTAGATGTAAACGGTTACTATGGCTAAACAAATAAAGAAAACAGGTATGACATTGAGGTTAGGATTAAGGGCTATAGAAATCAATCTAGACAATTTGTTTTTAACATATGCTTCATGGCAACAAGACATTGACTTGTTCAATTTAAATACAAACAAAAAAACAAACAAAGGAGCTTAACCATATTGTTGGATATATAACAAACATTACATCAAGCATGTTTTTTTGCTACTAGCAGTTGTCTAGATGTCCTCTGAAAAATGATCACACTGTGAGACTCTGTTCCAAAACACATAAGTGGTGACCAAAAAAACCCTGAATAATAGAGTGTAGATACAACAAATGCAGATGCTCCAACTGCTCATTGAATGTTCTGATAAGTGTAATAATTGGAATCCTATTCATGTGCCTGTATAGTCACCTATGGGAGAGTTTAGACCAAATCAACATGATCAAGATAAGGGAATATATCTTGGAAGAATGCTGTTTGTAACCCCAGGTGAGTTCGAGAGACTTAGAGAATCTATGACAAGGAGTGCTGAAGCTGTTCTGGAGGCCCACGATGGTCACACCTCTTGTTTTTTTATAGTAGGAATTCTAGTACGTAATAAAATTCCCCCTATCTTGCACACAATAAATCCACAAAAAAAAAACATCTGTCAGTTACAATAAGCTTTAGCACACATAAACTCACCCTGACCTTGTGTTGAACCTTTGTCTACGCCTCTGCACAAACAGCAGATATAGGATACTGTGTTAAATACGGGCAGCCCCGGGTGCAGCGGCCACAGTGTCTCTTTTACTAACTGCCGGTCAGGTGCCCTTGGGCCCTGCGAAGATGCTAGCTGACTTGACATCCACGTCTGTTTCACGTCTGTTCCATGTCTGCTTCACGCCTGTCTGAATTAGCACTTCACTGCCCTACCTCAGGGGAGGCCTGAGGATGGGTCAATATATGCTCAAATGATTCCCCCCTTTTGCAGAGAGCGAGTAGTCCTAGCTCTAGGATATTTAGTGATGTGGCGGATTGTTTACTGGCGACATTTTCTGAATGTGTCCCCTGCACCCCAAACGCTAATATGTAGACTTTCAGCTGTGCAAGCGATGACTGATGGTTGGGGAAATGGGAGGCAACGTTCTTGACAGTAAACATATGCTGACCAGCAAGATCACCATGAACAGGCCGCCGAGATTTTGGACACTTACAAGGATGATGTTCCGTGAAAGGTCTAAGTGTATTTGTGTGTGTGTGTGTGTGTGTGTGTGTGTGTGTGTGTGTGTGTGTGTGTGTGTGTGTGTGTGTGTGTGTGTGTGTGTGTGTGTGTGTGTGTGTGTAATCCAAGGGAGTTTGTGAAGGCTTTCCCTCTGATGTGTCAACCTCCCAGAGAGAGGATCAAGTGCTAAGCGGGGGACTCAGGAGCTCAGTGCCTGGTGTGTATATGTGTATGTGTGTGTGCGTGTCTGTGTGTGTGGTTTTAGGGATTGAGGAAGTGATATATCCTTTTATCTGTTACTGTGGATGACCACAAGCCTGACCAGGGTCGGCCGCGCTTGGCTAAATCCACACAGTCAATGGATGGATCTGTGTGTGTGTGTGTGTGTGTGTGTGTGTGAGAGAGAGAGATGTGTGTGTGTGTGTGTGTGTGAGAGAGAGAGAGAGAGAAGGAGAGAGAGAGACAGAGAGAGAGAGAGAGTATGTGTGTGTGTGTGTGTTTGGATGTGCAAAGGTGCATCAGAGAGCAGGGTCTTTTTCCTGGGGGGGAGTTGAAAGGTCAAACACACATATGGGGGGTCAGTGAGCAGCCTGGCAAGCGGAACAGAAGCTTCATACACACAGAAACACGTGGGTAAGTTATGATATGTGTGTGTGTGTGTGTGTGTGTGTGTGTGTGTGTGTGTGTGTGTGTGTGTGTGTGTGTGTGTGTGTGTGTGTGTGTGTGTGTGTTTGTGTATGTGTGTGTGCACGCGCATGTGAGCCTTAAAAGATGGAGATTATTAAAACATAGAATCATACTGTTTGCATTGGGCAACTGCATGTGTCTCTGTTGTGTCAAACTTACAGAGGACGGTCTTCCTTGTATTAGTCTATAAGTACATTAGAGCATAGAGCCCTTTTTCCTGTGTATTTCCTAACTGACCCTCATGTGTCAAGTGTACGCACACCTGTTTTGCAGATCAAGAGAAAACATGATGACAGTGAAACTAAGATGGACTCAAAGTATGTTTAATGTATGTTGTTATTTCAACCATTTTTTTTGTTTTTGTTTTTAAACCTTTTTTAAATCTTTGACTTTGACTAACTGCAATTATATCCTACTAATGACATGATTGTACTGATTACAGACACATTTTTGTCCAAAATAAAATGATTGTAAAGCAAAGTGCTGTTTAACACTGAATTATGGAGAAAGGGAAAATAATATTCCTTCCTCCATGATAGGTTCATGGTCATTTAAAAAATCAAATTCCAGGAACTTAAATGGATGTTTAAGGATTAAAGGTGTTTAATGAATATAGGCTAATGCAGTGGCTCTCAGCGAATTTTGCTTGTCACCTCTTACTACGAAGCAAGGTCTACATGCAATCCTTTGTCACTTGCCTTTGAATTAAATTGAATAGTGCTAATCCCTTATTAGACTTCTTCATTTGAAAAGTGTGTTGAAGCCTTAACTGATGAAAACATATATATGTGGTATTTCAGATGAAAAAAGCAATGGTTATTGAAAACGCCTGAAAAAATATTTATGTTTTTCTTATTTGCTATTTTGGTAATCATCTAATTACCCCTTAGCTTCATCTTATGACCCCTCATAAGGGCCTGACCCGTAGGTTGGGAACCACTGGGCATTTTAAAATACACCAATGTGTATACCTACCTCAGGTCTTGATGCTCAATGAAACCAAACCAAGAGTTGCTTTGGGCTTTAGAATTTGTTTCACATTATGGTATGTTCAGGTCAAATTTACACAATTTAAGAAAAACTACTAAAATAGTTTCTTTATGATGAAGTTTTATTTTTTCAACATACTTTCTCACAAATATATATGCTTCTCATAAGTTGTTTACTGATGCCATTTGAGAGGTTGACATTATTTTTTTTCATTGCCAGAGCAGGCTGGAGGACTTTTCCATTACCTTAACACACCTTGCCCCACAATTGTTGGGTTTACCTCCTCAAACAGAAACTCCTCAATCTGACAATTGTAGGAATAAAAGAAAGGCCCTGTCTCACAATGTTGCAGAGTGAGTTCTCCCAGTCAGGAATGCATTTTTCTAGTTATTCCAAAACTACCAACAAAAGTAACAATATAAAAAAAAAGTAATAAGTGTATCCGCTGTTATTCGGATCTGCCCCAAAATGTGATGGGTTCTTCCTTGGCCCATGCTACACCCTTCAATCATGTTTCATGAGTATCGGGCTGGTAGTTTTTCTGTAATCCTGCTAACAGACAGACAGGCAGACATTACAGAGAACATAACCTCAGAGATCAGTGACCAGTGCACTGTAAGCCACATATACAAAATTATAACAGCACAAAGAGAAAGCATACAACGGTCAATGCTTTTGTGACTTGTAACGCCTGCAAAGCAGACATAAAATGTATCTCAATCTTTGTTCCATAATATGTATAAGCAAATATAAATTATGTTATGTATGATGTTTGCTATAACTATAAAGAAAAGTATGTGAAGTATTTAAAATGACATCAATGATATCCTGGGTCAGTTTGACTCTGTGAATACCAGTGAACACTCATCATGTCTGAAAATCAATGGTGGAAAAAGTATTTAGATCTTTGACTTATGTAAAATTAATAATATCAGCTTGTAGAAATACTCTGCAACGAGTGAAAGTCATGCAATGAAAATGTTACTGAAGTAAAAGTACAAAAGTATCAGCATCAAAATATACTTAAAGTACCAAAAAGAGAATGCACTCAATTTGCAGAATGATCCTTTTCAGAATAATATATATTATTGGATTATAATTATTGATGCATGAATATGTTAATCACTTTAATTTTACAGCTGTTACAGCTCAAAGGTTTGATTACATTTATTGATATGTTGCTTGCATATACAAATGCTGTTTTTAATCATTTACATTGGTGAAAACTTTATATAAATCTGCACACAGACATAACGAGTGACCAATAGCACTGATTTATAAAGGAAACGAAAAATGACAAACTATGGAGAAACAAGGTTTCTGCCAGACATCAAAAAAGGTCCAGAACCATGTGCACACAGTTCTACCTTTCAGAGCTATCAGCACAGTGGCTCTGGTTTGAGCCGAAATATGTATTTCTCTTTCAAGGATCCTTGGTTAACCCTTGTATTGTCTTCACTTTAGTGACTCTCTGGTATCCCTCTGGTCAAATAGACCTGGGAAATATTTATTTGGGGTTTTAAAAACAAGTCTGAAATAAAAAATATACTTCATAAACCATGAACATATATTTTCTTCAGATAACAGATATGTTTAATAATTGTAATCAGTCTCTACTAGAACACAATTAACAATGTGTGATTCTTTTTTGTGGTGAAGGTCCAAAAGGACAATGTTTGCCTTGTATGTCATCAAGTAGAAGTAAAAAGTAGCAGATAATAGAAATACCCAAGTAAAGTGCAAGAACCTGAAATTTTGTGCAGTACTTACAGTAAATGTACTTAGTAACTTTGCACCACTGCTGATAATTCCCGTTGTTGCTGTATTTGTACAGTAGCTGCACAAGTATAATGAGTCAAGGGTTGCACATGTCACATTATTTTATACCACTTATATTGGTTATATAAATAGGATGTATAACTAACTGACCAGGTGAACACCACAACTACACTTTTTATAATTAGAGATTAGACAGAAATGTCTTTTCTCTATTTATAAAACACGGCGAGTTCGTCCCATCAACCTACACAGTAGTGACAGAAGCACTTTCATTCACACCTGGGATGAGGTGATCCTCTCTGCAGAAAAAAATAATGATGTGATTCTAACGCTGCTAACATATTATACCATGGTTTTGGTGCTGTAGCGGGAGGCGGTGCATGTCAGTGGGGCCGAGCTACCTGACAACGCAGGGAGAAATGTGTTAAAAGCCAAACCGTGTTTGTCGTGTTTTCACAGCTATATGATCTAAACTACAACAAGAGTCGATGTTGCGGCGAGGACAAAAGGACGACTCAGATCGGTGCTTCATGGTCACAATCTCATCTCGCACTCTCTCTGCTTCTTCTCCTTCTTTGTTTTACAGGTCGGTGCAGAGATTTGCAAGATTATTTGTTACGATCAAGTGCATTTTGACCTCAACCGGAACCAACAATCTACCCGGGTATGACAGACCGTACGCACATACTCACACACTTAGGTGCAAAGAAACACACTCATCAAACAGAGCGAACAAATCACTCTTTGCCAAGTAGAAGTTTCACTCATCTGTCCACATCATCCCTCACTATCCCACTTTCACATCACCCATCAGTTAGTCACACACACACAGATGCACACACACATACACACACACGTACGCCTTAACACATCAGCCATCAGTTTGTCTGAAAGACACATAAATGTACATCTTCGCATTCACACACAGACCAAGTCCTTTACATCACACATCAGATTACCCAAGATTCACACACACACACACACACACACACACACACACACACACACACACACACACACACACACACACACACACACACACACACACACACACACACACACACACACACACACACACACACACACACACACACACATCACACATCAGTTATGTCTTTTAGGCTGAACGAGAGAGGGGGGTGTTGGCAGCAGGAGGGGTTGACAGGAGAGAAGAGGAAGTACACAGGAAGTACATTAGTTATCACTCCCATGTCTTCTCCACCTTTTCACTTCTTATCACCAACCGATGTCTCAGACCCCAGCCTGATTCTGCTTCTCCATCCGACCCCTTTCCTTTTCCCTTTCTGCCTCTCTCTCCTCCTCACACACGCCTCTAAAAATGACTTCCGTGCTCCATTTTAGTGTCGGGCCCTGGGATCTAGATGACACTTGGCAAGCCGTAGAAGCCGCAAGACAACTGGATGAAATATTTAAATGAAAGACGGCAGGGGTAGAAGAGGTGGAGAAAGGGGGGTTAAGACGGAGAGAAAGGAATATAGGACAGAGGACAAGGGAAGGAGAGAGTGACGATAGTCAGATGGTGAGCAGAATGTGAAGGATTTCTTTTCTTGGCAAGGAGAGGACTGTGTGACAAGAAGTGCAGATGAATTGGCTTTCACCTACAAAATAGCCTGAAGAGAAATAAACCAATATAGTATGAGATCACATCGCTTTGTCTTGGAATCATCAGCAAGTCTCAGTGTGTGTCAAAGTACTTTCAGCACTATGCTAGTTCAGCTGCTTAGAAGAGGGCAATGAAATCTCAAACCTAATCAAATGAAATAAAACTTTGTTATAGAGACTTTGTGTCCTTAGAATTACTCTGACTTGAGGCTGTATTGAATGTTACATGCTAATGGTAGCATGTCATCTTTCTCAATGACAATGCTAACTAGGAATGCAACTTTGTTGGATGGCAGAGGCATACAATCGCAAAACGGTAATTGTACACGAAGTGTAGATGAAATGAGAGAATATTTGAATAGCATTTTCATTTAGGTTTTCTTAGTAAAATATCTGCTATGCCTACCTGTTTGGTGCCTGTTATTATGACAGGATATTTATCCTTGGTAATGGATGTTCTGCTCAGTTGGAAAGCAGTGGCACTTAAGTTGTGCATAGTGTAAAATACATGGCATTCCTGGATATAAGCCCATGTTGCACATAAATATGTCTCAGCATATTCCCGGTGATTCCACTCTTATTTGAAATGATCGTTTTAAAGACATTACAAGCCATATCTTAATTAAATTTGCCATCATGCTAACACTTAAAAGCAGTAAACACAGTACAACTGAAGAGGATTTGTGGATTACTGGTCATAAACAAAGTTGAAAATCTGACCTGATGAGGGTGCAAGTCAGGTGAAGTCAGTTTTTATACCACAGTTTACAGACCTAAATAACTCCTTTAGTAACCGGGGTATTCACAAATGTAACCAGCTAGGGACGTTTGACCTGGAAATAGAATAAACTCGGAAGCAACGGCGCTGAAAACAACTTGAAAAAATAAAAGCGTTACCTTTAGACCAAGGGAGGACTTCGCCATGGCTAAAAAAAGAAAAAAGCCTTATTCCGACCAGCTGTATGTTTGCGGAGCGCCACCTACTGTAGTAGAGGTCGAGTTCCTCCTGTCAGATTTCCCATTCTTCCCCAGTCATGTATACTGGGGGAACTTTAATAATCCATTTATCCCCCTTACACGCGTACAAACTTTTTCGGGTTGCTGCTGGGCATGTAAACGCACTGACTGCCTCCACTCTAACCAATTTCATTTGGGGAGAGAGATTGAATTTGCCCTTGCCAATCACTACAGACCAACAAATATGTCCGAGTATAACATAATTTTAAGCTGACACTGATGCACAGCCATGCTAACATACTGTTTTTTCCGGGCTTTAAAAGCCAACTACGATGTCGGGCAATAATGAGAAAGCTTGACAAAGGCGTTATGTCATGATGCCAGATGAATCAGTGGGCAGATTTGAAGGTCCGAACCCTCGCAAATAGTTAAAGTGAGGGTTAATGAAGTTCGCCTCTGAGATGAATGAAGCCAAAATACCATAAATGGTGCACAATCAGAATTTAAAACCTCCAAAATATGTTGAAGACATTATGAATGAAATGGAGATACATTGCACCTAAGTTACAAGTCATATTTTTATCTTGTTTACCAAAAAGCTGATTTTCACCACTAGCTTGGAACAAGACACGCCATTTATGAACACAAGTATTTCAAGGGCACACCATTACATATGATTTTATGTAAATCATCATAAATAAGACTAATTTCAAGGCAGCTCCCATGGCACAAAGGTGTGCCGCAGCACACAGTTTGAGAACCACTGCTCCGGAGTTACACGTTACCATGTCCCTGTTAACAAATAATTTATGTTAGCAGGAAACAGCTGTTGTTATATCTAACTCAAAACATTGTTGAGGTAAGTCCAAACTTTTATCTGTAAGAATCTGATATGAATGCAAACTTCTAGTTAAATAGATGCATTACATTTCAGTAATCTGATTCTAACTCTAACAGCACTCCTAACTGTCTGTGTCTGGTTAAAACTCATCAACTGCTGCAGACACAAAATGATCAGCTCAGACACTGAAACTGATGACTGAGCTTGTCCAGGCAAAACTACTACAGGGGTTAAAGCAAGAAACGACTTGTGAGCCTGAAAAGTAATCCAAGAGAAAATGTGTACAGTACAAAACTGCTCTATGCCTGTATCAGGCATGGTGCCTGGGAAATGTAAGTCCTGCTACATAGATGCACATCCATGAGCAGAAGAAAAGAAAAGAACATCAAAAATAAGAATGGCATTCGTGTGGGACAGTGAGGAACAGAAGACAACGACAGAAAGCAGCAGAAATTAGTAGGGGGACATTTTGCATACAGTAGGTTGCAATTTCTCTGTTGTTCATTTAAAATGTGCAGTTTTGTTTGTGCTTAAAAAAAAAGTAAGCACTGAGCCTTGGCAGAGAGTTTTACTATTCTAAACTGATAAATTATTTTTATTATTTAAAAAAAATGATGTTCTATAAGATTTTCATATTATATATTTGGAGTGCATTTACTGTGACTTTTATTTTGACCAATACAAAAGAACTTTACTGCCATTTTTGCTATCAAAGATGTGAAAACTTTGAACTTCAGTTCAACAAAATCAGGATTTTTGATTCCATCTCTAATGTAAAACAAAAGATGCAATAAAGAGGGTATTTCAGGTGTTTGTGTATGTCTAGATATGTGTTGTGTATTATCATCCACAGTTCTCTTTAATCATTTTCGGAGCCAGTCGTGTGTGTAGAGCTGCATGCTGGTTGTGCAAATGCATGTGTGTGTTTTTCACCGTGTATGTGTAGGCCTGTGCATATTCCCCATGTACATAATTGTAGCGTATATCAACATGCGTGCATCGGTTTATGTTTGCAGTATAATTTATGCCTCTTCATGCTGCATTACTGACTTGTGTGGTTCTGCATGTCTATCAAAGAGGTGGGGGAGTGTGTTAGCTTATGAAAGCAACGAAAAACAAAAAGAGGGAATACAATTTACTGTGTCTTGATCGGGAAAAAAAGGCAATAAAAGATTAAAGATTTGATATGCAGTGTGTTATTTGTATATAATATGGTCAGTGTTTCCAGAAACCACTCCAACTTTTGGTACCATTAATGCATTATGATTCACAGATTTATGAAGAAAATGCGTTAACTACAGTTCGGTTCTACAGCAGCTTCAGGTCCCTATTGAGTAAGGTGGGCAGCATACACACAGGCAAACTGGAGGGGGGAAAGTGGCATTTTACATTCATACCAACTATTTCCAGTCATCGCAGCAAAGAGAGAGAGAAACATGTTCTTCATTATTCTCCAGAACAGATTCTGCATGTAGCAATGAAAATGCTAACATATCGCCATCCAGTAGTTCAGACTCAAGTATTACTTCAAATAAACATTCTGTTTCCCAGTGCCGGACTTTGTGAGTAAATGGAACGGAGAAGGAACAGAGGGGTTTTCTCCTGTGCTGATTGGGTGCAGATGTGAGCTCCAGTCTGGGTTTGGTTAAAGTCCCGCTGCCAGGAATATTCGCTACAATTCAATAAATAGAGCTGTTAGGAGCAAGGCATTTCCTTGTCACCATGTCAAGGTTTTAGAGCGGATGTTTCACATTGGGTGTATATCTAATACTTAGCCTATACACTCAGCTCAATATAAAACACTGTAATTCAAGAACACTGCTATTGAGAAGCAGCAGGGGCAGAATAGATCATGTATTTGAACTAAACTTTAGACTTGAATTTACATGCATGGGTATTAGAGTTCAACTGATATGGATTTTCAAATGGGGTCACATTTTGAACATAAAGTTTTTACAATATTTTGTAAACAATATTTAAACATTTGTGGATAGTATGGGATGCCAAAACATTCCAGTGAAAAGCAAATTTGCAGTTTAACCTATAATAAGAAAATAAGTTCCTGTTTTTGCAAAACAGATTACATGTGAGGAAACATGCATGACTGAAGAACCTTATACTAATAAATTTAGCATTTTTACCAGACAAAGAGCTATCACCTATAATACATTGTTCTGGATCCATTACTATTTTAATTCCAAGACATTTCTTAGTCAAACCGGAAGCCATAATGCTGCGCTCAATGGACATGATATGAAAATAAGTGCTGTTTTGGCACCCCTGGTACACTGTAAAACATCAAATCAATTATAATATTTACTGCATAGTTCAGGGTTTGCATGATTAATTATCTTATATTATATTGTTGCATAATTGTTTATTTTAACCATTATACAAAAATATCAGGCCATCTAGGTGACTACCAAAATCATATTCCAAATATGTTTTATGCTTATTGTGTTGTCATTCAAAAGCAGTTGGACGTGTATGTAGTTCATGCATTCATAATAAAAAGATGTTGTATTCCTGCCACACATAATCCATATAATATGGTGTTGAGCTGAAATAACTTGTGTTTTAGAATGTGAAAATATTCCAGTAATCAAAAGATTTTAATGTACACCTAGACAATGCATTTTGTAATTCCAGCACCTTTTCATACCCCACATCTGCAATGTTGATTCAAAGCCAGGGTTATTGGAATAAGTTGCTGCAAATGAATATTATAATTGTTAAAATGTTTCTTTAAAATTGTATTTCATCTAAGTTTGCAACTAAATCCAAGATGACCCACTACATCAACCCAATGGTAAGTGTTTTGTAAATTAAATAAAATACAAATAACGTGAGCAAAGAAATAAAATGCTGACACTGGGCCGTATTTAAGGGTGACTTCATCTTCGGTAGCAGCCTCATATGAGCACAAATACACATTGAGCGCACTCACAACCTCATCTCTTCTTTTGCTCCTTCATAGCTTCCTTCCACTAATCTGCCTTTGCTTTTCCTCTCCTCTTCCTCCTCCCCCTCTTTTCTCTCCTCCCTTGCACCCATCTGTGAGGTGATCAAATCATCGTATGGAGAAATCCTGGTGATCCAAGAGGGCAAGGCAGAAAGGTCACGGAGAGAGTCCGTAAAATGGATGAAGCCTAATGATTAGCTCAACCTTTACCTAATCAATAATCATTTATCCAGCAATATCACCGGCAGCCATAGCCCCATTTGCCATTAACCTCAGCGGTGAGGAGAGAGACAGTATTGTTTCCTCTGGCAGCTTTACGGCACTCAGATGAGTGGTAGGGGCCGGGATGGAAGCTTAAGGTTGGATTTCGATGGCTCAGATCCTATTAAGGGACTGTAGGTATTTTAGCGTTGCAGTGTCATATAATTACCCTTTTGAATGATTGACTGTGACATCGGCTGTTGAAATGGCAGAACAGGACGGCCTTTTTATTAAAGGATAAATTGATAAAAAGGTCTCTTACTTACATGATCTCAATAAATAGATGCCCTATTGAAATTGTGTTAAAATAAGACGTAATTAAACATAATTTACTACTGTAAAACCAAACTTTGAACCAGAATTTCTTTTTGTTCCTTTCAGGAGCTCCATTTTGCTTCTTTGCTGCATTTTTTGGAAAGAAAATTATGGTAGACTTGTTCCAATACCAATATTGAAAATGCCTCCGATATGCTGGGGTGCACGCAAAAAAAGCTTAAAACTTAAAAATAGTTTCACCCAGATAAAATCTTCTTCACCGTGATGCCACTGGCAGCTACGTTTTTTTGAGCAGTGAAGAAGAATCGATTTCAGGTTTAGTCTCATGACGAACGTTAGTTGGAGCTAAAGTTAGCAAATTGTCAGCAGTTTGCAACACTGGAAGATCTCACCAGAATGTACACAGTATGCAAGCCTTCAGTTAAGTGTGTGTTACTGTGCTATTTAAAATTATTTTATTTTACAAAATTGTAGCTGCGCTTTAACTATTTATTTTTAAGAAATTGTTATTTATTACTACATTTATTTATTTGTGTTCAGTTATGACTGACTGTCAAATTAGATGATAAAAGAAAGTTCTGTGGTATTCATTCTCTGACAGTTTAACCTGAGCCAGGACATACACCAGTGATAGCAATCATATCACATGCACTCAGGGTAAGTAGTATACAGCTGTTAAATAATAATAATAATAATTAGAATGTATATATATTAATCATTTCTTTCTTTCTTTTTTACGCAGTGGAATCAGATCAGTACTCTGTACACAAGTTCAGGTAACAGAATTGGCATCAGGAAGAAAACAATGTCATCAGAACATCTCTAAATATTATAATAATGATCGCCTTTTACGGCAAAACACTGCAAAAGCTGCAACATATTCTGTGACATGGAACGTCTCAACACACACTCCCTCTCTCTCACACACATGCAGCAGCGCCTGTCTCCTCTGTGTCTCTCCATGATGCCATCTTCATCATAACCTCTCCCTCTTTATTGCCTTTAATGACTCCTACTCTCCTTTCATTAATTCTTTATCGATTCTTCCTGACGTTGCCTGAATTATTTTCCAATTACAGCAAATAAAAGAAAAGGAAAATCCATTGCAAATACATACCAGCGTGTGTGTGTGTGTGTGTGTGTGTGTGTGCATGCGGTTATGTACCTACACTAACATTTCCCTCACTGAACGCAGACAGTAGATACCTACACATATCTACGATTGTTTATGGTTATTTTTGAGGCATTGGGACCATTTGGTGCAGACAAGGTTGAATGTGAATGTGACGGCAGAGAAAGAGTGGTAAAAGGTCACAGGAAGCTAATGGCTCCAGCTATCTTACATGGAATAAGTTCAGACACTTTGGACAGGTTTGTGCGTGTGTCACAGAGTAGGGGCCAGACCTGAGTGGAAAACAACACACTGGCAGGCTCGCAAACGCACACACAAAATTCACAAGGGCAGACACACACACACACACATACAGTACACACATACACACAGATTCATATTACAAGTGTTTGTGCAACAACAGAAACTACATAATCTTTTTAATATGCTATTTTGAGAGCGTGAATGATGCTCCCGATCCCAGATAGAGTCAGTGGCAGAATGAGCCTCAGAGGCCCATCAGATGACTCTAGTTAATACCCACAGGTCATTAATTACAACAATTATTCACCTTCATATCGCAGACACATATTGACTCTTGTTTTTACGCCTCGGCCCGGGTTGTCTGATGATGCACCCGAAAGGCTCAGTGGGAAAATAAAGCGTGTGTATGTGCGTGTTTTTGTGAGTGTATTGGAGATGGAAATAGATTTATACCTGCATGGGAATCTTGAATAGTTTATTATGTGCTGTACATTGTACCAGTCCCTCTGTTGTCCAATTAGATCATATTACTCTGAGGCTTTGTCAGAAAAAGTGATGTTTAATGATGTAAAACATGATTCAGATGAGCAAATACATAATGCACATAAGGTTTTTCGCTATCAGTCACATTTGTCTCATGACTAAGAAATGAGCAAGGAAATTAAATTACCTTCTATTATGCACTTACCTGAGAAGTGTTTTGTTGTTCTATTGTTTCCTGTTTCTCAAATGAGAGCCTTATGTTATGTGCTCTGTATATGCGCCTGTGTGCATGTGCAGCACGATATGTTCTGACCTCTTACTCCAAAGTGTCTACATGCTTGTATTTACATTATGTCCACCACAGTGCGCGCCCTGCCTTTTGTGAGTGTGTTTAACTGCGTCCCTGAGTGTGTATTTGTGCATGTGTGTGTCCTGACCTCCTCTGCCCTCTCTCTTCCATCCCTCCTTTGAGAGTGTGTGATATACCGAGCTCTAATTGTCAGGTCTGGCCCCCACATTCCTCGTCTCGGCCAGCCTACCAACACTGTGTCACTTTAACAACTGCGAATTATCACCGCGATGGAGATCTCGGCTTCACAGTGGCTCTATGCGAATATAGATACATTTCCTTCAATAAATTGCCTACTCCACCCACCAGCACTGCATAACCACATACACAACTCACTACCTGTCCACAACCCTCCTCCCCCATATTCACTGCTCTGTGACTGACGTTTTTACCACAACATTATTGCGTCTCGCTCAGGATGGGAGAGTCATCACTGCACCAAATGTAGCTAAAGTATCTGACTAAAAGGGGACGAGATGTATCTAGCCCCACGGTGTCATTTGACCACGGTTATTGATTCCCACAGAGCCGAGGATCAGAGCGGGTTTCCCATAAAGTTGGCAGACACGGTGACAGAAGACAGGAACAGAGGACAGGGCATAAAGAGGACCGTAATACGTATACATGTCTGGTGACTGGGGATCGTTTTTTCTCATAACATCTGTTCTTACTTAATCTTTGCTCAGGCTGCAAGCTGCTCCATTTGCACAAATGCATCAGATCTTTTTTTTTTTTTTTTTAAGTTGTGTCTCCAAAGACGATGTGTTTCATGCACTGCCTTTATTCCTTTTGTAACTGTGAAATGACATTTTCTGTTGAGACGCTAAAGTTTGAGAGAAATCAAAGGCAGAAGGTTATCTTTCTTTCCTCTACTCTCTACTCAGACTGAATACAGCAACTAATACATTTACCTTTAAAGACAAAGTATGGTGAATGAAAGTCATTACCAAACTGGACCATTAGATCCTAGCCTGCCATATGGTTCATTTTTATATCAGCACTAAACAAAAATAATTCCAACCACCCAATCGGATGCAGCCTAAATACTTCAGCATGGCCATGCAAAGCGAAGCAGTCATCTTCTCCAGCGGACGGGATGCCACGTAAGTGTTTCAGTGTGTCTTTATAGAAGTCCAGGCCAGCTCCGCTACAGGCTCAGCCAGGACCGGGGGTTCAGTGTAATGAAAGGCAGATTGAAAAAGGCTCTTGATTGATTTCCTACATCTTGATTTGATATCCTGAATTAATTATTTGAACTTGAATAATATATAAAGGAAAAATAAATGTAGAACACTCAAGGGAAACAAGGAGAGGGCTTCATTGCTGCTGCCGCCATCACTGCGGCTGCTACACAGATACTGTATCTCTTGGTCAATCATATCCCCTGCTGCTCTGGAGGAAAGAGTTGTGTGGTGTGCATACATGTGTGTGAGTGTGTACAGCCAGCCAGTGTTGTACAGCCAGCTGTGGTACATGTGTGTGTTGCGGCAGTGGTTCTGTCTGTGTGTGTGTGTGTGTGTTGCAGGGAAAGAAAATTAAGGTTTGTGTGGTTGACTCCATACTGTGTACATTTTCTCAATATGCTTCAAGATTGTTGGTGCATCAGTCTATAATTTACAATGAAGACTGCTCCATCCATCGATGGCATCTGTTATGAAATTGTAAAACATGGATGTCAAGTTGTTGTATTTTTTGTGTGTGTGTGTGTGTGTGTGTGTGTGTGTGTGTGTGTGTGTGTGTGTGTGTGTGTATGTGTGTGTGTGTGTGTGTGTGTGTGTGTGTGTGTGTGTGTGTGTGTGTGTGTGTGTGTGTGTGTGTGTGTGTGTGAGTGTGAGTGTGTGTTTGTGCCTGTTATCATGTAAAGTAATGATCAAGTTAAATCTGGTAGCAAACTATAAAAGGAGCAAAATATGGGAGAAAAAAAGTTTTGGGTTAAATGTTGGGACATCATTGTTCATGTGGAAACAATACACTCATTATCTGATGCTATGATGCAAGGCTATCATGTTTTAGATCATTGAACTATATTTGGGTCTTCAGCTCTAGGGACCGCTTTAGTGTCTTTCAGCTAACTGTTTTGGTTCTGCAGCCACAAGTTTACTGTTGATTTTCAGCAGGATGTTATTAGTGAAAAGTCTCCAATGAACCTACTGTACATGGGCCACCCAGCTCTAAACCAGCAACCCTGTCTCTTCACCTAGGAGGTTTTTTTTATGTCCCGTGTGTCATGTACTTAACCTACGTCACATATATAACATTACTCTTCTACCCCGAAGCATAACCAAGTAGTTTTGTTTCAATTTATAACATTAACTAATTACTGTTTCAGTTTCCTGGTCACTGGAAAGTATGGTTCCCTTGAAAACCTAATTATGAATGCAATTACGTTGTATTGGAATGGAAGTTTTCAGGAGACAGGGTGGAAACGACAGTCACATAACATGTTGGAACATTTAACAGCTAATAAATCTAATATTTCTCTCAGGAGTTGTTAAAACCCAAAACAGAGCTTAAATGAGAGTGAACGTTGGAATTCAATTTGTTAGGTAATGGTTGGTGATATGCAAATAGGATGTTGTCTGATAATGTGTTAGCATCTAATGATCCTCTCTAAATTAATTGATTGACAAAAACTGTATAAAGACAACGAAATGCATTCATAAGTGTCACATTGATCTCTGGGATTTATAGATTAAATGATCGATTCTGCATAAAACTACCTTGTGTGTGTGAGACGTCTTACATCAGTTCTCTTATTGATAAAACAAGATATCTAGTTTCCCCTAGCAATAAAATATTCTAAACTACAGTATCATCCGCATATAGCTCATTTCCTAGCACAGGTGGCGGGCTCCGCTCATTCTGTCGTGGCATCAGAGGAAACATTAAACACTCTTCCTGCTCATCTTCTCCTCTTAGCCAGGAGAAAAAGGATAAAGTAAAGGTGAGAGATGCTGAGGGAGGGAGGGAAGCTATCAGCCGGGTTCAATTGGATGACTATACTCTGCCTTCCCTCACTGCTACCTATTTTGTTCTACCTCTTTTGCTGCTGACACCCAGATTATCATATAAGAAGACGACTGCCATGCAGGTGCTGATTTACAGGGCGCTTGAACCAATCAATCTGAAAAGTTAAGATTAACAGTAAAGGCTTCAAGCTTTCTCTTCTCCGTCCTCTCACTCCCCCGTTCCCGCCTCCTCTGGGTCTTACTCACATTATGTTGTCTCAATTCCCCTCCCTCCCTCCTTTTTTTCTTTATATTTTAATCTAAGCGAGAAATGAAAGGGGAGGCCTTTACATTTCATAGCCTCCAGAAAAGTCTGGCAAGTATTCATTGTCGTTCTACTTTTCCCTTTCAACCTCTCGGCTGGAGGCCTCGGCTCATGACATCTTTATATATAACGCCCTGTTCTCAAATTGCCACTGACGCCTTTAGATGAGCTGCACTGTGATCTCGGAATATGAAAACACCCCTGACAGATTTTTCTTATTGACACACGCTGTAACAGAGATCAACCCGTGCACCGGCAGCCCAAGGCCTCACTCATCCCGGCACATTAAAAGCACCTCCACTGAATGTACCCACAACTAAAACAGACATAATTAACTCCCTGGGTATTTTAGCATAATTGTTCTAACTTATGATAAATACTTTTTTTCTGCTTCGACACAGCCTGTTTTATGGTGAGGATCAGCAATGTCATAAAGAACGAGGCGCAGCTCTTAATCATTGGGACAAATACACCATTAACTTTTGGATTTCATTTCCTGAATCTGCATCGGCTATGGCTAACTCTTCCTCATTACAGAAGCAGATGCTTTAAAAGCCAGACTGGATGGGATCAAAGGCCAGCGAGTGAGAGAGCGACTGGCTCCCTCTCTCGCAGCTTTAGCTCATTTTCATTATCATGCACAGACTAAAACATCTATCGCATTGTGCATTATCAGTTTAAAAGCTCCTCTTTTCTCCGGCCTCTTGAACACCTTTTCTGTATTAGAGGACGTCATCATGGCCAAAGCAAGGCAGAAAGCCTCACGTCAAGTCTATCAATTATCTGCACTAATTATGACAACTCACACAAAGGCAAGAGGAGTGTGTGTGTCTGCACACTGTTTTTCTTTAGAAGCCATAGAGTCGAGCTATGCAGGAGTGCATATATGTGTGAGTGTGCCTGTGTGCTGGGCAAAGGCCGGGGAGGCTGATGGTAATGTATTTTTCTCCAAACAAGAAAGATTGCTGAATCCCTGCCTCCTGGAGCAGGGGGGCCTGAGGGGGGTGATGCTGGGGATTCAGGTATATGGATGACCTAAGGAGGTTTCCATCATTCATAAAGTGCGGCCGCCGTACGCGCCCTGACGCTGAATTGATCTTGCAAAAGAAGCAGGGTGGCAGAGCGACCACTTCATTAGTCTCCCTGAGCTACAAATCACCTGCTAGTGCTGCGGCACTCAGAGGGGCTGGTGTTACCCACGCTACATTACTACAGCCCCAACAGTCTAAAGTGACCGCCCATTCACGCAGCCATTATGAGTGAGTTATGGAGCAATGCAAAAATATTCTCTATACATCTAGTATTACTGTGGGTCACAGTCAACACTCCCACGATAAATGTGCAAGCTTTAAGTATGGCATAATCCACAAAGTAAAAAGCCCTACAGCTGGAGGCTCATTTTGTTTTTTTCTGGTATCAGTTTGTGCAACTGCCTCCCCGGGTGAATTTCTTATTTTTAAAGTATGAAAGCAATGTTCAAGATCGAAGTGAGATCACTTCTTTGAAACAAAGTAGTGATATGCATAATATACTTTGTATTCTTATTTTATTCTGTGGTCCAAACAGAAAAGAAAGTTGAGAACAATACTCGGAACACCATATTTAAACTACAGCTATCCCTTTGGAATTAATGATCAGATTAGATTTTGGAGTGTACTGCCGCATGCTTTTGCATCAAGTGCTCTTTGTTTTAACTAGCTTTTTCATAAAATGATGGCTCAGTTGGCTGGAATCGATCAAACTAGATTGCACAGGACGATCTCACAGGACATTTTCAAATCTGATTGAACTATTATTAGTTTTACATTTTATGTATTTAAGCCCCCTACACATATGACATTGAGCAATCTCCATCATTAAAGTTGTCTTTTTAATGTTGTACAGTAGAGTTACTACTATTGCTTTGACCCATATGGTGCTTTCTATTTACCTTGGAAGTTGGAACTGGGAATGACGTCACACCTGAGTTGACCACGTTCCAGTTACAAAGTTGGAATGGGTTAGCCAGGTTAGCCATTGTTAGCAATACCAGCTGACAACAATGCATTATGCTGTATTTTGTGCCTACTTAGTGTAACATCCCGTCTACAGATGATATTTGGATAGTACTGTGTGTATGATTATATAATGAGACACAAGTAAGACAGAAGTGAGAATACTGTATTCCTACAGTTTTACCTGATGGCGACACCATGTTTGGATGTGAGGTCAGGGCTCCAAGAATTTTCCAACCGGGAAGTTGGAAATTCTGACTTCTGGAGTTCAACTGGAACACCATAATAGACTGTATATAACGGTGGACAGCTTGACAGTTTCCCAAAAGTTAGGCCAAAGCATCTTGATTGCCCCCTGGTAGCTGGCTGCAGTATAGGTTATATGACTTGCCCCCTACATGTTAGGAGATGGGACATCATTTTTTTGTTCTGTTAAGTTTGATCATTTTGGTTTTCATAAGTAATTTGATGCTTTAAGAATGTTGTGAAACATCATGATGACAGCTGTGATTGACTTGTAATTGGTTCGGCGCGACTTCAATACCGCCTGTGCAGACTGGTTGCAAAATTACAAAATGGCAGCACCCATATCGGTGACATTTTGATTTCACTTTTGTACAGTGTTTGGAAGCGGAGACGTGTCGTCGATCATTATATACAGTCTATGCTTTGTGCAAATCACAATTACTATGTACATCTTACTCTCCCTTACTCTCACACACGCACCACACTATATTTTTCATGTCAAAATTATAGCAGTATTTCACTTGAATGATGGCAATTATGTTTTGCAGACAAAACGTACTAAAGTCAACATTTTTGATACACATAGTATTACATAAATTAATTTGTCACAGAATAATTGTCTTTGTACCAAACAGTCTACAAAACAAAGCTCCACAAAAAAAGCAATGGTAGTTCAATTGTTTGAGAAACAACTAGAAAACTAAACTGTATTGCATAATGGGTCTCTGTTTTATTTAATTTCATTGAACCTGTAACCGAGTGACATTTACCCTTCGAACAGGAGCATTATGTCAAATAAAATCCCACCTGTGGGTGCGCAGCCCATCCCTACATGGATGCTGCACAGCCACACACTCTCCCTCTTTTCTTCCTCCTGGTCAGTAATCCTATAGACCTTTTTAATGGAGTTCCATTGCTAGGCAACAGCCTTGGTCCTTGTTACTTTCCTGTCAGCTGATCTCATTCACATTCACTGCAACAGGAAATAAACAAGGACATATTTAGAATATTTCTGTTTACATCTTTGAAAAGGTCTATACCAGTTTGAGAATTCTAGCATAAATCTTAATGACATATCGCTCACGGCTCCTGTGGCCAGGCTGCTTCATTGTTTAGCACCCCGCTGGTGTGCTGTGAGGCTGTTTGTTATTGCGAGTGATAATCGCTCGTCGCGAGCAACAGTCTATCAATACTGCTTTGGTAAGAAATTGTTATATCAACAAGTGGGTTTTTCCTGTGGCATGATTATCGCCATACTGTTAGCAGTGCCGATTGCAATAGCTGATGTTTACTTGGCCCGGCCCTGCCTCCTCCCAGTTTACATGCCCCAGCTGGTCAGAAGAAGGAAAGTAAGAAGAGGAAGAGGACAGAACAGGGACAGGCCTGTGATCTGAGGGTGGATCTCATACAGATGCAATTGGAGAATATGCATAAGACCATTGATTTTGGATGAACTAGGCCATGTGTCTATTTTCCAACACCCTGATACTGTGTCCCCTGCTGCTTCAGACAATTCAGATAAGACCTACAGCTCCGGCTGTGGCTCTTCTGGGCAGGTGAACGTGTATGACATTGGTGAAGAAGATGGTGAGGCTGGCACTGCCTACCAGATCGAGAACGAGGGTCCCGAATCAGATCTTTCTATTGGAGCCCTTGTCTCACGGACGGCAGTAGCTGCTGCTATTCCTCCACCACCATCTCCACCAAGGGCCTCTTCACTTGACAGAGACCCTAGGAACCAGGGGGGAAACTACTTTGCCTGTGTACCATGATTTGATTAGGCACCTGCAGAGCTCTTGGGAATTGTTTCAAGCCATAAGGGTAGGCGCTTGATTTACAACAGTGGACCTTAATATGCCTATTTTCACATTCCCATCAGTCCAGATCATCGGAAGTTCCTCCGGTTTTCTTTCTTCTTACAATGTTCTTCCCTTTGGCATGTCTCTGTCAACAAGGACATATATAATGTACCCCTGCATCACCAGGGCATCCAAGTATACAATTACCAACAATATAATACAATATATACAATACCGACAACTGGCTAGTTTGCGCACCATTAGAGGGTTTAGCGCAAGGCCACACAAATGCTTTGCTGTTTGCACCTGAATGCAGAGAAGAGCTGCCTGGTGCTCTCCAGGTCAGCAGTATCTGGGTCTAATTCTGAACTATGTCACCATGATAGCATGCCTTACACAAAAGAGGAGGAGTGCAATCACGGAGTGTGCCACACACTGCATTTCAAGCAGGTCACTGTCAGTGCTGCACTGTCAGAAAATGATGGGCCTCCTTGCGACTGCCATCCAGGTGGTGCCTTTGGGATTACTGCAGACATGCCCCGTTTGTTCACCAAGAGATCTGCCTGCCCAGGGACAAATGGAAAACACTCACCTTGTCTCGCAGGTGCCTCCAAGTCCTCCTTTGGTGGACATGGTTGCAGGTTGTCCAAGCGAATGCTTCCTTTGGCAACGGCAGATGCAGGGTGACCATAATTACACATGGCTCCCAGTCAGGCTGGGGAGCAGTGTGGGAGGGCAGGTCTTCATGTGCCACCCTATAATGGCAGCATTTGTGCACATTTGGCCTAGGTCAGGAAGTGGTAGACACCCTGCATGCTTCACATGCTGCCTCCACTCAGCTGCAGTACAACAGCAAGTGGAAGCTGTTCAGTTGTTTGTGCCACACTAAAGGTGAAGATCCCTGCACTTGCGGCATTTATATGATCTCCCTCCTTCAACACCTTGTTGCCCTGGGTCGGGGCGAGTTAACAATCAGAGGCTAACTAACTTTCTGTTGTCCATGACAGATGTGATGGGAGGTCTCCAAGGGAACATCCCCCGGCAATGCAGTTTTTAAGGGGAGTGAGGTGGAGTTGTCCATCCCAGAAATGTCTCTTGCCCCTGTAGGTACTTTGGGTTTAATTGGATCAATAGTGTGACTATCAAATGAAATATTTGATAAGGAAAATTAATAAAGAAAAATTACCAAAAGTTAATGACTTCAATTTAATTACGTCACACGGAGAACCAATCAAATGTAGGGCCTTGACTCACGTTCAGATTATGAGATTGAGTATTCTCAATAAACTTAGCGTTAATCAAGTAAATATTAGTTATCACCAATAATTATCAAAGATAATAATAAAAATGAGTCTAGTTAAACCAGAGTTCCTCTGGGCACCACCGTCATAGACGGAGTGATAACTAATATTAAAGTCTCATGTAATATATTAAACTACTAATTAAGGGTTGAACACCGATAAATGTAATAGTTTAATTAGTTGAAGGATTTAGAAGTTCTTTTCTTAGTAGAAGCTGGCTCATTCATCTTTGTGTAATATTAAATAAACAGACATATGGTAAACACAAACATCTATTAACAAATTAATAAATGCAACAAACAAAACACAATAAACTAACTAAAGCTAACAGCAAATGTGTGTGTTTGTGTGTTTGTGTGTGTGTGTGTGTGTGTGTGTGTGTGTGTGTGTGTGTGGGTGTGTGAGAGAGAGAGACAAAGAGAAGTGGTGGGGGCTCGATCCCCTGCAGAGAAAGTGTGAACACTTAAGTTACACAAAGCACCAGCAACTTGAAATCTCTGTTCTCATTCTTATGACAAAGTTACAATTGTTTCTAGCCGTTCATAAAGTCCTATAACATGTAGTAATGCCCAGTTGGTGATTAGTTACCAGTCCATGAGATGGGAGATGTTGCGTTGCTTGATGCCAGTGGCTGGGTGAAGAGGAAGCTTCGTGGTGAAGAGGTTCTTGTCTTATTTGTGGCTCTTAGGCAAAAGAGGATTCGGATCGCTCTGTGCTGTGCTCAGTTGAGGATAACCGGTTGGTTAAACTCTTGCTGGTGATCCCACGCCATAGGCCAGGTCCGGGGCCGAGGAAACAGCGGGCAGCTGGTCTCCTGGATCAGGATCGCGTAGAGTTGGAGAAGAGCAGGAGGAAGATCCGGTAGAAAGAGAAAGAAGCGGTTGTGTGCTTCACTTTATATAGGCTCAGGTGATGTCATAGTCAGTGGTCAATTCAGCCAATGAGCAGTTTGGGTGCCTTGGAGAATTCACACCTGGGTGTGACCTGTTGTGGGGGAGAAGGCATGGCAGCCAGGCTTTTCGTCTAGTATTTGAGGTCTTTGTTTCAGCAGGCTGTGGGCCTACTTTTAATCAAACTGATAGTTCGAGTTAATCCAGAAAATGAACAATCATCTTTGGATGCCGGTTGCACCTACACCCCCCTCGGACCTCCAGTTCGTACTTAGGGCTCTTTGTTTGCCCCCCTTTGAGCCACTGTTTCAAAACAACGTCTAGCACATTGGATAGTGGAACTGATTCTCCTGGCTTACGTGCATGCGGGAGCAGATCCTCTTTCGGGGCTTGTTGCTCACCCATTGAGGGCAATGGCCACTTCATGGGTGCTTTTTCGAGGCGCACCATTGGATGATTTGTATAGGGCAGCAAGCTGGGCTTCCTCGTCTACTTTTACAAGGTTTTATAGACTGAACCTGTTTTCTTCTTCTGTCACCTCATCAGTTTTCTGGGTTCTGCATTTCTTTAAATTTTAGCAGTTTTTTGTTAAATGCTCCAGGATATTTGTTTCACTTAGGCACTTTTGTTTTACTGGAGAGATGTTTCGTCCACATGACTGCTGACAATAAAGTGTCTGGACTACATTGTGTTTGGTTTGAACTTCCTTTATTTGTAAATGGTACCAATTCACTCCTTGTGACTGATTTGGTATGCTGTCATGTGGTTACTGGTTGACTGAAATGAAATAAAACGAATGTTTACGTATGTAAACATGGTTTTATGAATGGAAATTAACCTGCGACCCCTTGTTGTCACTTGGTTGTGAAGGTTGGTACTGCTTTCCTTTCCAGTCGGTAGAAAAGAGTGAGAGTGTGCAGGTGCGCAGCATACATATATGGTTGGGCTGCGCACCCACATGTGTGATTTATTTGGTATAATGCTCGGTTCGGGTTCTGTAATCCTGCTGACAGACAGCAAACCGAAAAGCCAAGTAACGCCCATAACTTACTTGGCAGAGGAAAAAAAAAAGAATAAAATGATGGACCTACCTGTCTGTCACTTTTAAGAAGTTTTTAGAGCTGGCAGGAGTGGATGACAAAATAATCACATGCCTTCAGTCAAGAAACATCTGGCATCGCGGTTCAGTAACAATACCTAGGTCACCCATAAACACAGTAAACAGCTACACATACTTCTGTTAGAATAGCACTCATGCACTTAGATGCTTTATTTCAAGCTGACTGAAAACAGGCACTTAAGCTTCCACGGGTGAAAATCATTACTTTGATTAGCTAATGCAGGTCATAGGTGCTGCATTAGTATACATGATGGGGAAAACTTCCTAGACAATTTTTGAAACTGTCCTGACAGGACTTGGTATTTCAATGATGTTAAAACTAATGCAACGATAACACTGTATTACCCAGAGGTTCCAAAAAAGCTTTAGCTTTAGATACTCAAATATTGCTACTCCACTATATCAGGTAACAAAAAGTAGACATTCATCTGCTCACCCATGGCGGTTGAATGTCTACTTCCCTTTTTTCCTGTTTTGCGGTTCATTAAAGAAAAATCCACAAGGGTTACATGTGACTTATTTTATGGCTGCGAGCAGGAGCCCTTCTTTGAATCAAGCCCTCAGCCATTAAATGTCTGCACGTCCCTCAACATACAGTACTTTCTGCCAATGTACTCTGAGATACTCTGATACAGAACTGTAGCTTAAAACATTGCCCACAACTGTAAATAACTTTCTCTCTGCCCTATAAACTATAGAAATAACCAGAGTGTAGTCATGATATTTGCCAGCCCAGTATCCTGAAGAGTTATGTGTGATTCCACACCTCATAATTTAAATCCACTGTCAACGTTGAGTACCCATACAGAAAGTATGGAGGAGGGGATAGTGGATGGGAATGTAGCACTTTTATTCAAGAAGCTGCATGAGGCCTCCTATCATAGACTCAAAATTTAAGTTTGGTTGTTTTTTTTACGATAACCACATTGTTTTTCATACACACATTGTAGAAACACTTTTCTAAGCTTTGGCACTGAATGCTATAAAACATTGTCATTAAATGTATTCCAGGGTTTCACAGAATTGTTTGTTGTTTTTCAAGTTACGATTAGTCACGTTTGGTCTTGATGGTAAGTTAGCTTACATAAGAAGCTAATTACCATCAAATAAATCAGCTGCCAATACAGCTACTGTGGCTAACGTTATGTAACAAATTCTATAGTAGTAGCTCAGTGCTGTTCATATATTATATTAAAAATAACTTATTGAACATGGTTGTGCATATATAACGTAATGGTACGCATCAGCTTGGTAGCCGGCATAAGCCACTTGTCACATTGTTATAGTTATAAAATAAAGAAGCAGGAAGAAGAAGCAAGTAGTCAAATAGTTCAATGAATACAGACGTCCAAATTGAGTATTCACACCCATTGGTGATGGCACTTTAGGGTACAAGATAGCATTCTTATTTTAATCCACCATGAAAAATATTTTGGAAAGTCATTGATGTATAATTAAAGAAGAAACATTATATGTGCAACTCTATCCCACTATACTGTATCTACACCTACAGTGGTTAGTCAGGGTCTAAAATTTTGTAAAGCTTCACTTCAGCACTACACTTTACATATCACAGTGAACTGCAGCAGACCTGTTACTACTTTGGATCCCACTACCACGCCACATAATTAGTCCAATATTCTCTTTATACTGGCAGGCTCTGAGTAATGATGCCAAGCAGTCATAGGGAAGATGGAGCGCTCACTAAGGACTTGGTTTGTGATCTCTGAGGAGGCAACTTCACAGAGGCAGGGCAGAGCGAAACAAAGTGGGAAGGCCTTCCATGTACACAAATCTTGTCAATGGTAATTGATTGCTGCTGGTCACCCGCACAGGACCCGGGACAAAATCAAGTGGCTTCTCCATAAAACAATGTCAAATATTGATGATATTTCTCTTCCCTGCTTCTAGAATGAATAGCCTCATCCTCCCTGTAGTTTTGATGAATGTTTGTTATTGCCTTCCCCTCTTGTTGTCTTTCTGTTGTCATTTTCCCCAGCTGCATGCTGGGATTGGAGCAGTGGTCTTTTCTGCATTTTTACCACTTCACTGCAACCAAAACCAGTACTGACGTACTGCATCATAATAACAAACCTAACTTCCCATTGACATGAATTTAATTTCAAGGAAAGTGTTGTTTTTCATGATAACTCTGTGTGTTTCAAGGGTAAAACCAGTTTTGGAATAACTTGCCACATTGTGCTTGGTCTTGGTGTTTTTTTTGTATCCCTTTTTTGTAATGACAGTCTTCACCCTCAAACAGGACACAAAAGACATGGTGCCATGCCACAAACACAGTTTTGCTACCACAGAGGCAAAATAGTCGAGACATTTGACTTGGAAATACACAAAGTGAATTCAATGCTTCTCCGGCTCCTCTCTGCCTTTTTTTCCTGTTTCATCTGTCAACATCTCTCTCAAACAAACTATTCTCCCCCCTCTTATTGTCTGTTTAAACTTGCATGCCCCCCCACAGCCTTCCACACTCTATTCCCTCAACTGTCAGTGCAAGGGGTCTAAAAGCTTGTCTGGTCCACTGTTTCACATCAGAAACGGTTTGTGTGTTTGTCAGTTCTGGGTCTCTGGGAGAATGAAACGAGAAAGACAGAGACGGAGAGAAAGATGGGGAAAAACAACATATGGAGTTTATGATGAATGTCGGAGGGGACAGTATATGTTTTCTGCGATGATGGTGGTGGTGGTGGTAGGGGGGTTGGGTTTGGAAGACATATTGAATATGACAGACACAATACACACAGACGGTCAGTAGACACACACGCACACACTCTGTCAGCCTCTGTCTGACTTGTGCAGCTTAACAAATGCATCAGAAGTATAGGCATCAATTATTTAATCCTCTTTGTGTGTCGAAAAGTTTGTATTTGTGCGTGTTTGTGGGGCGCTGGGGTCTGGGGGGTCAAACAAGTCCCTCAAGGTTAGGCCCATTTGGAAAAGGAGGCAAGGCTAAACGGCAGACAGCGGCGATACAAGCGCAGCACTGGTCCAAAGGGAATTTGGACTCCAGGAATGGAGCCACGGAGAGGGTTGTTGAGGTGGTGGTTTGGGGGGTGGGGGCGGTGGGGGGGTGCTTATGTGATCCTGCAACATGAAAGCCACAGTGACAGCATCTTATCACTGCTCTTTTTTTAAATTGTTTTTTTTCTTAACCAAAATGTTGGTACTGCAATCGCTTCATCTCTGTCATTTGTTCTTGTCTTTTTTTGTTTCTATTGTTTCCCTTTTAATAAATCCGATATATTTCCCTTGTCTTTAGTAACTAAATATACAACAATAATAATTGCAAAGTAAAAAATATATTTCTTTCATTTATTTTATTCTTCCTTTTCTACTGAACTTATTCATTTACAATATTGAATGCTATTCTAAAGTATTTAGATGACCCTTCACTCTGATCGTAAGTTATCTCTGTTACTTTCTGTTTTATATGTATTTTTATACAAATTGTAAGGAAATTGTCATGCATTAAGCTTTATACAACTAATACTGATCAGTCAATTCGTCCTTCTATTTATCCCCAATGTGCCCATTCTGCAGCAGAGTGTGAGGTATACATTGTGAATTGCTGCAACTGACAAAATGGTAATCTCTTTTATTTTAACTGACACCTCAAACAAGAAAATAATATTATTTTACAACATTCCTGATGCTCAAAAGGTTTCTCACAGTAGAACGTTGTTGATTCTGAAGATGACATTCATGAATACGTTACAGGTGTGTGGTGTATTCCATACTACTGTGGTAACACTTTTAATAACCTCAGTAAATAGAAGCTGCAATCAAAAACATATGAAGTCTGTTCTCAGTCATATTGCAGTACCATTGTCACAATCAATCACAATATCCTCTTTGTGCAGTGCTAAAGTATACATACAGTAATGTACTGTGCCCACTACTGTCTTGGCTACTGTTGTAATTTAAAGGAGTATAAGGCTTCAGTTTTATGGTAAAGCAGTATTTGAAAATCTATTGCATTATGAGCACATACCTTTTTCCATGTTGGGTTTATTATACCAGATTGTGGAAAGAACTGTCATGTACTCACATTCTGCATAATTTGATTCAAATGGCAAATACCATGCATAAGGTTACATTACATTACATGAGGTTATATTAACACATATAATAATTATTCACAAGTCCAACCATTCAGACTGTTTCTTCTTTCTCACATGACATGACACAGCCACAGACACAACACACACACACACACACACACACACACACACACACACACACACACACACACACACACACACACACACACACACACACACGAGTGATGCCCTGAGACACATGTTGCTAGGACACAAACACAGAGAGTGGTAGCAAGCTGTCTTTGTTTGTGCAGTGTATATGCGTGTGTGAGTGTTTAAGTATATGCATCTATTTGTGAGCGTGTGAATGTGTGTGTATGTATGTGTGTGTGAGTGAGAGAGAGTGAGAGAGAATGAGAGTGATAAACCGCCAAGGAGACTCAAAAGAGGCAGCTAATGGACTCCAACCGCAGAGCACTTGTCACACAAACATTTCTGCTGTCAAAGCAGTTTATCACACATAGCACAAAGAGACCCCCCCCCCCCATACACACACACACACACACACACACATACACTCACACACAGTGTCCCAAAGCAGCCATTTGTCCCAGCTTACAGAGAGTGGATGGGAGGGGAGCAGAGAGAACAAAGGAGAAGAGACAGTCAGAGAGAGCAGTTGTGTCTTCACACTTGTTTTAGCAAAGTTGATGTGACAAAGTGAAAAAAGGGCTTCTTGGCACCACACTGCTCCTGACTGTACACATGCCTGACCGTACCAGGATACGGGTGAGCACATAGACTGTTTGACAGATATTAATCTGTTTTAGCTTTTTAATATATACAATGGTGCATAAGGAAGGCTTTCGCCTAATCGAAACATTTTTAAAATTTTGCTTTAAACCAAATACATATGAATATAAGTATCCATATTTAAAGAGTCAGAAGTGCCTTAGAGGCACTCTCTCTCTGTCTCCCTCACACGTACACACACATATTCAAACTTTTGAACACAAACTTAATGTCCATTCAAACTGAAGGCCAGTCACTGATGATTTATTTTTGGTTGCTTTTGACTTGTACTAGTTGATTCTCAGGAAGTACTGCCCCCAGCCAGTGTTGTAGACACTTAACAAGGGCTGCCTCAAAGTTCCGTTAACACAGATTCCAATGAACTAGTTCAATGTCATAGTTCATCATTTTGAATTTTGAATTAAGTTTACTGTCCCAAAGAAATGAACTAGTTCACGTTCATTTAGTCAGGTTTTTTAAAAATGTTTTCTTTCTGAAGAATGTGCACCGAGTAAGATCAGAAGCTTCAACTCAATGTGTCATTTTAAACTTTGTGTTTTGTTCGGTATGGCCTTGTGTTTTTTAGAACAGTTGTTGTGTTCTGTGTCCCTGGTCAAATAGTGTTTCCCTACTCTTAAAACGATTCCTGTAGCCTCTGTGGTTAGAGTTAGAGAGAGAGATGTGTCTACGGCCCAACACCGTCATGCCATGTGCTGTAAACCATCGGGTGCTGTAAAACACACTAGCGTTGTTAACTGTAGCGAGAGTGAACAGCGCTCAGGTTCCTGTTCATTAGGTGCAAATTGATACTTTCAGTTCACAGTTCCACAAAAACAGGAGCATGCAAAACACTGTCACCAGCACCATAATGAATGTGGGGATGATGCTCTTAATCATCCGAACACATCCACCTTCCTCCTTTTAAGCAGTTGGCACCAGGGGTGTCATTTTAAAGGACATTTTGACTAATCTCCATTTATAAATAAAAGGCATGGGATGTCTGTTGTGTCATTAAAAAAACTACAGTGTAATTCTAGGCAGGATCGTTTACTCCCACAGTGCGCTCACATCTCTAGACAGAAAAACTACGGAAAGAATTTGGCTCAGTTGTATATTACTTTAGTTTTCCCCTTGGGAGCGTCAATGAAGTTCATTCTGCTGCTGGAGTTCAGAACTGTATTTCCAACGAGCAAAACAAAAAGTATTTACATGCACAGGGACATCATGGGTTACCTAGCGGTTTTTATAGCACGTTGTCAGATCACCATGTATCATGTTGAAGATAACCTGTTGCAGATGTTCTGCCTGCTGGTTCTTTTAGTTCACTAGAATTGAGTATTTTAACCTACAATCAGCAGTTTGAATGCTGCAGGTGTACGTCACACAGACTCCCATAATTGAGCCTAGGGATGGCTCTTATTAGAAAAAAAGCTACCACTGATGTTCCCTGAAATTCCAGCAGGTCCTACAGAATGAAAAAAAACATTTTAAAAGTGGTTAGAGAGCGTCCTGGAGACACCTTCTGTAGCAGGAACTACCACAGTCCTAATTGTTTCACTGAGATAGCATCACAACAGTGCAAGATACAGTCATGAAACTTCACAAGTGGGTAACTAAGCTCAAATGAGGGCTGTGTTCGAAGATTAGTGGGATCCAATCAAGACTGCTAGAGGTAGAAAAAAGGGAAGGAGATTTCAACCCTCCACCCACCCACTTGACACCCTTGGCCTGATTTGACATCGCACCCAAGAGGGTCTCTAGTTAAAATTTGATGTGGACTAAACACAATCTCAACAGATTTCAAATGTCAAATGCTCATTTTCTGACGGAAACATTTAAGCAGAAATAACACAGCATAACAACTGTACATGCTTGGTTTAATGTGAATATCCCATACATTTGGACATGGTGTGGTAACAAGTTTTGACTTAAACTATGATTTAAACAGTTCAATTATGATTTAAACAGTTAAATTAACATGAGGGAAAAATCTGTGTTGCACCTTGCACACTCGGTGTGACAACGGCACAAAAGGCAACTGCTTGTTCAAAACATTAATGGCAGCTCCCAAAGAGTTTAGCTTAGATGTTGCAAGAGCATCAGTTTCATCAGAACTGGAGAGTTTTTCTTCATTGAGAGACGAGAACGACACTGAAGGCTTTTCTTATTGGAAATTTCTTTTTCTCTCTTCTCCTGATTGACTTTGGTGAGAGTTTGATTGACAGATGGTTCAACAAATCACTTGCCAGGGATGTTTTGAAAGTGCCTGCCCTTTTTAAATCAGTTTCCAATAACGGCTGCTCAGAGGGGTCTATGTACAAAAAAACATCTGATGAGTCGGGTTACAGAAATGTGAGAGGATGATTTCATGTTCATGTTTCAGCGGTGCAACAGCAGACAAGGCTATGCATCATTTTAGGGATCCTAGGTCTACAGAGGTTTGAGAATAATATATAGAATGCTAGGATTTGGTATAACAGGATTTATCATATGTACACAAGCAAGAATTATCTCCATCAAGTGTTTGAAACATATCTAAGTAGGCCGAACACTTTTCTCGGATTTGCTCTCTTTATCACACTTTTCCATCCCTCCCTCCTTCAGCAACCCCCTCTCCCCCTTCCCTGTATCGTTTTCCTCAGTTTCCTCTCCCGCCTCCCCTCTCCCTGACCCTTCATCTCTTCACCTTCGCTCCCTCACACACACACACACACACACACACACACACACACACACACTTGCCGTGCCTTTCTCTGCATGGCTGAGCTAATTGAGTATCTAAACAAACTAATTAATCATGAGTGTCCAGCGAAGACGGACAGGTCCAGAGAGGTGATGTTCATCAACCCCCCCGCACACACCAATTTTGTTTCCTTAATCCCTACTTGCAGTTTATTTTGCTGAATGCACACATTCAACCATCCACCCCCCCCCCCCCCCCCCCCGCCCTCCCCTCAAATCTCTTTGCCACGGCCAAGGTTATAACCGTACAAACACTCATTCACTATTTATGATTTTGCATAGAGGATAAGTGGCCCCTCCTCACCCCTCCACCCCAACCCCACCCCATCCGAACCGCTCTTTTCCTCTTAGAGTCAGGGAATCTGGGTACATTAATCAAAAATAATGAATAAAATGATCAGCCTGACAATGTGGCGTAGCCTCCCTCGGTTTCAGGAGGATAACCGACCAACTTTATTAATCAACATTTCCTGATTAATTGTTACAAAGTGTCATCCATAAATTTCGCTTCATTTTAATAGTACTTTGGCCAACACTAACAATATCCCCCGTGACCGCAGATTTATTGAGGCCTTGGCCGATTTGAGAGAGGGAAAAAAAGAGAGAGGGAGAGAGAGACAGATAGAAGAGGAGGTAAGGAAAACAGCATCCCCTTTAACAATGCTTTGAATGCAGGACTGAGACTGTGGGTAGATTTGCAGCTCCTGAACACTTAGTCTTCAGAATTGGCCTAATGGCAGATTGGGAGCTACAGTACGGCCCCATGGAGCTCTCTCTCTCTCTCTCCTTCTCCTGATAAGGTGAGGCGGCGGAGTAAACCATTACTGGTGACAGTTTCACTTTTCTCCCCCTAATTACTTGTTCCTGCCCATGTGGCATTTCTTAGAAAAATTTGTTGAATAATGACCGGCATTAAAATGGAGGCTCTTAAGAATTTATATGCACCGGCTTAATTCATCATGTACTTTCTTTATCTCCTGTGTAGATTTATATCCCGGCGTGTCGCAGGGCCCTCTGCCTTGTGACAGGGGCCGTCATCTCCTTAAGGGCACGGCATGTATATCAGTGACTGCGTCCCCCCTCCCCACCCACACTCCCTCTACCCACTGCTGCTTTCCATCAGTGTGCCTTGCTATGCAGGTAGAGTGGAGACCGCTGGGAGCGTTTGTTTCTCTTGTCGTTTGTTGAGTGGATCGGAGCGGTGTCATAGATTTGTGTTCAGATGTGCTTGTTTTGCCACTGACTAATCCTCTCCAATCTAGAAGACTGCTGGCTGGGCAACATGTTTAAAGTGTTCTGTTTTTAGTTTTTGTAATTGTTTTGTCCTAGTTTCATGATACTTTGATTCACAACCACTGTGTGTAAGGAATCTAGGGGCATCCAAGTGGCCTATAGGCATCTACGAAGCTATCCTTGTAAGAGCAACGTCGCTCTATGAGTCTGGCCTGAGACTCTCTCCTTCATTTCCCGACCCAACTCAACTATCTAACATCTTATGATCTTATGAAAAGAGTTCAATAAACAAAACTGTGGAAGAATGAATGAGAGTACAAATATGATGGGTAACCTTAAGAAACTTATGAACCTACAGTATATCGTTCATTAAAGTTGTACTCCATAAGATTTGAGATATGCTGTTTCTAGCAGCCTCTGTGGCGGTAAGATGTAACTGCCGACAACCCTGTTCTTCCAGAGCCCTCCATCTTGTCCCGTTCATGGTCACTATGTGTGTTGATTTTTTTTCCCCGCTCTTTTGTAAAAAAAAATTGAAACCCATTCACCTCTCTACTTCCAGTGGGGGGCATTTAAATAGAGTCTGTCAGAAAGTGTTTATCCAAACGATTAGTTTGACCAGACATTACAAAGTCTGTGGAATGTCTGATTGAGCCCATGTGTGAAAGAGCAGCTCAATGTCTGTAGAATTCACAGAGTGGGCATGCTGATGATGTTTCCATCATGCGGCTGCTGGGAAAACAGAGGTAAACAAACATGGGAGCATGAACAACGAGAGTGACTTACACAAATACTTCCCTGGAAATGTCTAATGGAAGAACCAACAAGATTCAGGAATCTGACGGTAAGGTCCAAGTGTAGATGGAGTGAGACTGTATGTTTTTGTTGTGTACTCTGCATCATGCCCTGCCTCCTGCACGCTCCACCAAGGTGCCAGCCCATCTCCTAAACCAAACAGAGTATTTCCAGTAGAGAAAATGTGTAAAATGAGAAAATGGGGCGAGTATAATCTGGCCTTTTGTCTTGGCATAATAGTCACATAATTATTGTCGTCACACTAACATTCAGAGACCCCTGGTGCCCTATGTGCTATGCATTCTTTATGTTTGTCCACTCAGTCATTCAGGTTGTTCGTTTCATTTGTCTCATTTCTGTATTATTTCCACCAGATGTAAATATATAATTTCTAATTGAAGTGAATACGAGTAATAGAAATGTAAAAAGGTGACTTTTGTGAACCACTTTAACTTTAGAATATGTACATTACTGACTAAACAATAAATTATAGTTCATGGGCAGTCGTGTTCGTGTGTCTCTGACATGCCATTGAAACCAAGATTAATACCAGTGCAAACAAATGTAGAGCATTAGAGTGGAATTTGTCCCTTTGACTCCAGCAGAGGTGATGTGTGTTTGTACTAGGCTGAAGACATCAAATTTGGATCTAGAATACAGATACTCAAGAATCCATATGTTGCATGTGCTTTCACATATAATACAAGGGCTTACATGCATGTCGAATCTATGTTTTTTATTTTTGTGTATATTACACCGCCGCCCCCCTATTTAAGAATGCAGAGTTTTTAAGTTCAGGCATTAGGATGATTTATGAACAGTATGAGGCGAAGCGTTCTGAGAGCCACCTACAACCTCGCCTTTATTGCTGTTGTTTTTTTACTATTTCCTTAGGGTAATTTACTATATGCTCTCTGGAGTATACCCACTTAGGACAGATTTCCACTTCCAAGGGCATCATGGTGGGCATCTAATGTGAAGTACTCTAATGTCTGAATGGATGTTATTGACCTATGAATCCAGTCATTCCATTCAGTGCCTGTTCTTTTTAATGCTTTAGTATTATTTGACAGACAAAAACTTGCGAACACGTCCGATGAGGAGAGTGGGGTAATTTGAACTGATGAAGACATTGAGTCACCCCTCGTTCTATTAAACACAGGCTTCACTGTAAAATGGATACTCCAACAAGGACTCCCTAAGAATGATATCCTTATAATATGATTCTTCACCTCATGATTTACATCCAGTGCTAACATTCAATGCGAATGCAGGACATATTTTTCCCCATATGTCATCTGGAGGAAAGTGAGAGCATTGTGGTTGGGTCATTCGATGGGCGTGTAGTGCATATGACTTTAATGTGAGTGAGTGAGAGTAGAGTTTGCATCCAATCACAGACCTGCAAATAAGGTTTTTATTGTAACAATGATCTTCACCTAACTTTAACCAAGTCTTTTAGACACCTTTTAACGCCTGCCATTCACCTTAATCAGAATTCAATAACCACAACCACAATCTTCTCATGACCTTGGCCACAATCCAGTGGCATTGTGCTTACATGGGACACATTTTTTGCAGATGCATCTGATATTCCTCAGTATGGATCAGATTTTTTTCAGGTCCATCCAACTTCCGTCACCTTCCTATTGGAAAAAAACACAATATCATGATGACTACCTAGATTCTAAGATGACTTGCCACCGTTTGACTAACAGCACATCCTCTGCCTTACCAGTCTTCTAGCACCAAAAGACGTCCAAAGCACCTCTCCCCAAGTCCTTAATGCATTGTCCAATAAACACAATAACACACAGATGACAGACACAAAGCATATTGAATATACAAATCTAAAGCAAACATGATCAGTTGTAACCAACTGTTGCACTAAACTCAAGTTAAACTCAAGTTAGGATTGTGCCTGAGATCAAATGTAAAACCGAAAGTCAGCGGCAGAGAAAGTATTCAAATAAAGTAAAAGTAAAAGAATTAAAACCACACTGGAAAAAAAAACGTTTTTCAAGTAAAGTCCTGCGTTGAAAATGTTACATAATTATATATTATTATATGTTTACATTTGCACTACAATTAGACCGCTTATTTGTACATTTTATTTTTTAGGTATCTTTTATATTGTATTTTTATATTACTGTTTTGATGTGTTTGTGTGTAATGCTGCTGTTACACTGTATTTCCCTGCTTGGGATCAATAAAGTATTTCTATTCTATTCTATTAATTTTAAGTATTCCAGTATAATTAGGAAAATGTATCTAAAGTATCAAATGTTAACATACTCAAATATATTACAGTATATCATTAAAGTATTATTTATAAAAGCACAAGTTTAATGTTGTACTTGGCTGAGTTGGTGTGTCTTATGTTATGTATACACTGGGGATCAAAATTAGAAAAGATGTTATTGATACTTGATTTATACTGAAATGTTATTCTTTATTGCTCAGAATTTGATAGAATATCTGCTGTGACTATACCACTGCTATACTAGCATGTTTAAAAAAAAAAAAAATAACAAAGGCACCTCAACACAAACTTTTATTTTGTTAAAAAAAACAGTGAGCAAAATTAGAGAACGATGTACTGATTTCCAAAACTTTCAGAATGCCACCAAATATGCAGAATTTGCCTTCCTTTCTATGAACGCGCAGACCAAGACCAAGAAAGTGGATAACATTTGTCCAGTTCCGTGGTCTTTATACTAGCTTTCAATATGTCAGACAGTTTATTTGCTACTTTTGGTTTATAAAGCGCTGAATGGTTTAGGGCCAAAGAACATTTCTGATCTTCTGCGACATAATGAACCATCTAGATCTCTCAGGTGGCCTAGGATGGCTTTGCTTTCTGTGCCCAGTCAGAACTAAACATGGAGAAGTAGTCTCTCGTTTTTATGCTCCATATATCAAAAATAAATTAAACTCCACATTACAGTGTAACTTTATTCTTTTATTTTATACCTGCCTTTTTTCCCTTTTAGCCTGTGTTTAATTGCTTTTAATTGTTCTTTAATGTTTCATGTAAAGCTCTTTGAATTGTCTTGTTGCTGAAATGTGCTGTATAAATAAACTCCCCTTGCCTCGTTTTTTAGTGTAACCAGTGCACAAAACCCAGCCTCAACTTTAGACCACAGAGCACCCATGTAAATTATATAAACTGTCCTCAGGTAAAACCCAGTACAATATGTGCTGTCCAATTAAAGAATCCCTCCAGTGAGTACATGCGTCTCTATGCTGAATGTGAGCTGTGATCCGATCAACCAACATGTTCGGCTTCTCACTCTGGGTGACCTTAGGCCCTGTGGGCATCTCTATGCTAATTGCATGCAAATTACATAATAGCTGACACACTTTTGATGGAAACATAAAAAGAGTGACATTATAGAAGTGTATTCTTCATCTACTCTTAGCATAGCATCAGTAGTGTAGTATATTTAAGTTGCCAGGTAACAATGAAGATTGCAGCAGAAGTTTACTCTTTGCTCTTAAATGACTATATCTAATGGCTAGCTGGATCATAATTATTATCGTAATGCAGTGTGTTTGTGCTTATGTATTTTCCTCCTAAAACTATATACAGTGTCATGATGAAAAAATAGAGTTACAAAAGATTTGATTGTGTATAGAATTTTGGTTGATACAAACCTCAGCCATGACCTTTGACCTTTACAAACACATAGCCACAGCTTTCTATCATTTTCCTCTGTAGGGCAAAATAAATCTAAATTCATGACTTAAAGGGAAATGTTCTTCTGCGGTCTTCCTTTATGAAAACAACATCCTATGAATCGATTCCTGAAATGAATGATGGAGAAAAATATGATAATATACCGCAGGTAGTGTTGAATGGTTCTACAATTAAATGTAGTGATAAAAACAATTTATCTGGAGCACTATTTAGACACATACACAAACAAACACACAAATAGCAGCGCTGTATGTATCAATCAGGTATGACAGCGTTTAAGTGTGAGTCTGTGACATGACAGGAGCTTCCTGCCAGGAGGCTTGTCTTTCTAATGACAGCCACTGCTCTGGAACGGAGACAATCTGGGAGGCACACACACACACACACACACACACACACACACATACACATGCGCGCACACACTCGGCCTTTGCCTCGATCTCTCTCTTTGATAACTATCACTGTCAAGGGGAGACAGAGCCCAATGTATGACAATTTGTTCATTATCATAGTGAATAGATTTTCACAGGCTCCCCCGCCAGTCTGCCACTGGCGGATAGATGAATATCAAACAGGCCTCTCCTTTGTCCTAGGGGCCAAATTTAGGAAATAACATCTCATCCCACTCTCTGCCTGACTGCCTGCCTGCCTCTCTCTCTCTCTCTCTCTCTCTCTCTCTCCAGTAGGACCAGTGGCACCTCAATTACCCATCACTCAGCCCCAATGTGTGTGTGTGTGTGTGTGTGTGTGTGTGTGTGGGGGGGGGGGGGGGGGGGGGGGGTGTGTGTGTGAGTGAGAGAGAGAGAGAGAAAGAGACATAGAGAGAGACTACGACACACCTTGGACACACCTTCTCATTTCCTTTCTTTTCATGACTATTGACATTGTAGATTCACACTGAAGGCATCAAAACTATGAATTAACACATGTGGAAATATTTACTTAACAAAAAATTGTAAAACAAATTAAAATACGCCTTATATTCTAGTTTCTTCAGAGTAGCCACCTTTGGCTCTGATCACTGCTTCACACACTCTGCATTCTCTTGATGAGCTTCAAGAGGTCGTCACCTGAAATGGTTTCCACTTCACAGGTGTGCCCTGACAGGTTCAATAAGGGGGATTTCTTGCCTTACAAATGGGGTTGGGACCCTCAGTTGTGTTGTGCAGAAGTCAGGTGGATACACAGCTGATAGTCCCACTGAATAGACTGTTAGAATTTGTATTATGGCAAGAAAAAAGCAGCTAAGTAAAGAAAAACGAGTGGCCATCATTACTTTAAGAAATGAAGGTCAGTCAGTCCGAAAAATTGGGAAAACTTTGAAAGTGTCCCCAAGTGCAGTCGCAAAAACCATCAAGCGCTACAAAGAAACTGGCTCACAAGAGGACCGCCCCAGGAGAGGAAGATCAACAGTCACCTCTGCTGCGGAGGATAAGTTCATCCGAGTCACCAGCCTCAGAAATTGCAGGTTAACAGCAGCTCAGATTAGAGAGCAGGTCAATGCCACACAGAGTTCTAGCAGCAGACACATCTCTAGAACAACTGTTAAGAGGAGACTGTGTGAATCAGGCCTTCATGGTAGAATAGCTGCTAGGAAACCACTGCTAAGGACAGGCAACAAGCAGAAGAGACTTGTTTGGGCTAAAGAACACAAGTGTGATGGTTTGGGGGTGCTTTAGTGGTGACACTGTTGGGGATTTATTCAAAATTGAAGGCATACTGAACCAGCATGGCTACCACAGCATCTTGCAGCGGCATGCTTTTCCATCCGGTTTGCGTTTAGTTGGACCATCATTTATTTTTAAACACAACAATGACCCCAAACACACCTCCAGGCTGTGTAAGGGCTATTCGACCAAGAAGGAGAGTGATGGGGTGCTGCGCCAGATGACCTGGTTCACCGGACCTGAACCCAATCGAGATGGTTTGGGTTAAGCTGGACCGCAGAGTGAAGGCAAAAGGGCCAACAAGTGCTAAGCATCTCTGGGAACTCCTTTAAGACTGTTGGAAGACCATTTCAGTTGACTACCTCTTGAAGCTCATCAAGAGAAAGCAGAGTGTGTGTGTGAAGCAGTAATCAGAGCAAAAGGTGGCTACTTTGAAGAAGCTAGAATATAGGACATATTTTCAGTTGTTTCACACTTTTTTGTTAAGTACATATTTCCACATGTGTTAATTCTTAGTTTTAATTCCTTCAGTGTGGATCTACAATTTTCATAGTCATGAAAATAAAGAAAACTCTTTGAATGAGAAGGTGTGTCCGAACTTTTGGTCTGCACTGTATTTCTGAGGAGACGCCTAGCAACTTTTAGGAACTACCAATTTACTTTCTTGCATGAGGAAGATAACTAGCAGCTGGTAAGCTTAGGTTAGCATATAGGCTTGACCTACCATAATATAATGTATTATAATATTTACCATATGCAAAGTTTTGTTATATTTCATTTGTTTGATTCATGCAAAGGCCAAAAAAAGTTTTACATGATGGTTGTGTCAGACTACTTCTGCACGTGGAGCAGTAACTTCGGGAAGTTTTTAAAATTTAATTTCAATCTCTATAGTTGTTCATTTCCTTATTCACTCACTCACTCACTATTCCCTTTATAGTGTTTATTAAATAGTGCACTATATAGAGAATGACCTAACGCGATTTCGGACACTACACTGGAATTTCCTAAGAAATCGTTGTGTCTGTACATGCGGCAGGTATATGCGTCCAGCATCATGTAATAAACGGAGCTGTGAACCCATTTTACAATGTTTATGATACAAACCTGCACTCAGGAGAATGGTAAAAGGTTGTACTGACATCGGTGCTAATTTCAAGGTTAAATTAAATTGAAATTTTGATGGTGTTAAAGTGTGGTTTTGTTAACAATGGTTGTGTGTCCTGATTGGGAGTTGTAATAGCCCACAGCTCATTTATTTCATGAGCAAGTGACAGTAGTCAGCTCAACAGGAACTAGTCAGCTTATGAGTAACGGTTGTTGGTAACTGCAGGTAGCTTTCAGATACCTGGCTACTGTTAGCACTTCTTCTGCTTCCTCTTCTCCTCTGATAAAACCCGACCTCATTGTATTGAGGTATCGAAAGTACAATGTAGTGTACATCTCATGTACACTCAAATTAGCTAGACATTGTGGGTATTTCATAGTGGATTATATAGTGAATAAAATTAACTACAGAGAATTTGAACACCACTACAAAATGGCGTACACACTATATAGTGCACTACTTCTGTGTTAGGGAACGATTTCGAACACAGCCTATGTAATCTCAATAGATCACTGAGACTAAGCTCTCATTTCAGGCTGTTCTCATTCTAGGTTCGTCTGATATTGTATACATTTTTGTGTGTATTTCACATGAGATGCTGTATAAGAGCGCTGGTCTCTATGTAGGGAGGAAGGGAAAGATGGGGGATAGGTCCCAAAAGACAGGACTTTCACCTAGGGGAACCGTGTTCCGGTACAACCTTTTTTTCTAATCCATACCAAGTTGTTTTGATGCCTAACCCTAACCGTCATCTTTTGTCATGTAAAGGTTGTTTCGTTGCCTCAACCCAACTGTCACTGTTTGTTTCCTAAATGTAAAGAAACGTAAAATGCAATGTTTTAAGCATTACTTCCCGTACAATATTCTACGAGCCTGTTCATGAGAATACATTGCTCATTTACAGCACATACAGTAATAAATACAAAAGAATACAATACAAAGTCAATCAACTGAACAATTTAAAAGCAACTGCCGACTGGGGTGGAATGGTTGATTATTAAGGATTTAAACCGACAAATGGAAACTAATGTATGGTGTTTTATAGTACACTGAAGGACAGTACAGAAGGCAAAAGCGGTCACCAGATAAGGTCCAGAGTTCCATTCCAATAATGAGGTGATATAAGATGGCAGATCTCCAACAACAGCTTTCTTAAAAGTGCATATCACGCCTCTTTACCGGAGGACCTTGTTGTACAGGATACAATGGTGAGTACCTTCAGATGGACTGGCAATGTTTTTCTTTTTTCCCTTTAGACAAAGCCAGGCTGGCATTTTTTTCCATTCTTTGTAGCTTGATAATTGCCGGACAAACATGAGAGTGATACCGATCTTCTTGTCTAACTCTCAGCAAGAAAGCTAATAATTTCATAATATATTAAATCTTTAAAATTGACACAATTTGCCAACATTTCAAAGTACTGCATTAAGACACAATGAATTAACAAATTCATATATACTTTTAATCATAATAGTAGATAATTTTGTCTCATTACATTCAATCAATGGGAATAGAACTAAAAATGTTAGTCTGGCCTATACCTTCTATAAAGTGTGAATTACATTCAAATTAGGATGCAAATAAAAGTGCATTATGTAGCTACACCTTTGGTTTCTTTTTCAGTGGCAGAAACATATTCCTATAACTTATTCCTCTTACTAAATAGCACATTATCTTGTGTCCATTAATTTAGCAAAAAGGGTGTGTATGCATGTTCGGCCATGTCCATTCAGTCAGAGCACACTCAGCTGACTGTGACAGTCCATAATTAAAACCTTGTTTAGGACAGCACACAGGAAAGAGATTCCAAACCTGTCTGAACCTGGCAACACAAATGTAACTGCTTCTCACAAACACACGCAGGCAAAGACCGAGTCAGCATACCTATGTTCCCCAGGTCCCATGTTCGCCGATTTGTTTGTGTCCGGGGAACAGTGAACCCTTTTTTAAGAAAAACGTTCTCTGTTCCCCACAGAAAGGGCCCTATGTTCTCTGGTATGTTATTGGTTCCACAAACTGTGCTAAATTCCCCTGCAGATATGCTTATGTAGACCCTAACACTACCCCCTAACCCTGACCCTAACAGTAACCTCTAACCCTAACAAAATGCTGAATTAAATCAGCGGAGGCACAGGCTTATGCAACCGAGGAACATCAGACCCTTTTGGGGAACATAGGGATGACCCCTCAGACACCCCTGATTCTGTTGCTCTCTCACACACACACACATACACACACACTGTGTGTCCCAATTTTTCGGACACACACACACACACACACACACACACACACACACACACACACACACACACACACACACACACTATGTAGATACATGAAGAAGAAACAGGAAGATAATCAATGATGCAGACACCACAGGTTCATCACATTCTCCTCTTCTCTCCATCATCCTCTCTGCATTGCATGAATATGATTGTTGCTTTTTCAAGTATCACACGGCGCCCGTATAAAAGCGTCGCCAACAACCCCTTTTACCTACTTACCTGCTTTTTTTTTTCCAACATGAGATAATTTATGAAAATGAAAATTACTTTTTTCTCATTTTGTTTAATGTATGCACTTTAACAATTAATAACCCAAGTGCTGGGAGATTTTCAACTAAAGGCCATTAATTTGTATAAATCTGCCAAGCTCTGACAGCAAGAGATTTTTTAAACTGATCTGAGGGAAAGTAAAATTATTCTCTAGCCTCGGGTTAAATATTACTTTTCTCCAGGACTTCTCCAGGTCCACTGGCTCCTCTGCGCTTTCTGACCTTGTCATTGATCTACCTCTCCCTCACTTACTTTCTATCCCCTTTTCTCTCACTGCCTTATCTGCATGATTTTTTCTTGTTTCTTTGGTTATCAGCAAGAGGTGTGTTTTGTGAGTGGCCTCAAGGCCTTTTAAAACAGCTCCTTCCAAATCTTAACGCTCCTCCTGCCATGGCTGATGGAGAGCCAACATGTCCTCACACCTTACAGAAAAAAAGAACCCCTTCTTTTGATTAGGGAAAGATAGCTGTCATGATTTAAGAAATATTGTGCCATCTCCTACGAAGAGATAGGACCCAAACTGTTGTCAAACATATGTCCCTTCCCTTTCAGTTTTAATTGTGATATTTGCAAGTCCTCATTATGTTAATAAAAATGATAAATCAGGTGGCATTATGTTTCTAGGTATATATATAGTTGGTACCAATAAATTATCGAGCAATAATGGGAAATTTATTATTCTGTATTATACTGATAATGAAATTATAGCAGATAAATGATCCACCAGCAATCTCAACTCCTCTCATCTCATCTTCATCCGCTTATCCGGGGTCGGGTCGCGGGGGCAGCAGCTTTAGCAGGGGATCCCAAACTTCCCTTTCCCGGGCCACATTAACCAGCTATAACTGGGGGATCCCAGGGCGTTCCCAGGCCAGTGTGGAGATATAATCTCTCCACCTAGTCCTGGGTCTTCCCCGAGGCCTCCTCCCAGCTGGACGTGCCTGGAACACCTCCCTAGGGAGATGCCCAGGGGGCATCCTTACTAGATGCCCGAACCACCTCAACTGGCTCCTTTCAACGCAAAGGAGCAGCGGCTCTACTTCGAGTACCTCACGGATGGCCGAACTTCTCACCCTATCTCTAAGGGAGACTCCAGCCACCCTCCTGAGAAAACCCATTTCGGCCGCTTGTACCCGGAATCTCGTTCTTTCGGTCATGACCCAGCTTTCATGACCATAGGTGAGGGTAGGAACGAAGATTGACCGGTAGATCGAGAGCTTTGCTCCGGCTCAGCTCTCTTTTCGTCACAACAGTGCGGTAGAGCGACTGCAACACCGCACCCGCTGCTCCGATTCTCCGGCCAAACTCACGCTCCATCGTCCCCTCACTCGTGAACATGATCCCGAGGTACTTGAACTCCTTCACTTGGGGTAAGGACTCATTCCACCTGCAATACATTGCCAAATTGTTTTCATTGACTTAACAAGTGCAGCATCTAAACACTCCAATACAGGTAGGTAGGAAGGTGACAGAGTGCCAGATCAATTCATTCTTAGCCTATGTACTGTAAGAGTCAGAACTTGCAACATCTTAGCCTTTCTTGTACTCAGGTGTGTATAAACTACAGCTTAATAACTTTTTTTTAAAATACAAAAATGTGAAAATTATGGGTAATGTTCCCTGAGGCAAAAAAATCAAATACATCCTGACGGGGAGCATCAATGTCTGGTATGAAAACAGAACTGCTAGGCCCTGCTAAGAGTGCTTCACTTAACTGAACATACAACAGAAGGTGCGCTACCCTACCTAAAGGACATTTACAACTGGTGCGGCAAGAATAAGGCTGGGAGAATCATTAAAAATCCTAACCACCCGGGTAACAGCCTTTTCTCCCTGTAGCCGGATATATCAAAGCAGCACTGAGAGGCTCAGTAGGAGCCTCTACCCTCAGGCCACTAGGATCCTAAATGAGGACACTGCCTGAGACCCCCTCTCTACTGTTTTATTGCATACATGCATTTAAGGAAATGTCAGGATTACATTTCACTGTAATTGTATTTTATATGATTTTATGTGACAAATTGTTCGACTGAATGATTGACTGATTGATTTATTGGTATCAGCCATGAGAAGGAGGTAATGAGGTAATTATCTGTTATCGTATCAGTTTGTACACCTAATATATTTTAAATGGTAAATGGATTGCATTTGTATAGTAATTATATTGGTATATGTCTGAGTGCTTTTAGGATTATTATGATTAGGATTTAACCACCTATCTTGTGGTTGAAGGACAACCCACTCTACCTCTGAGCCGAAGCCAGAAATGTGATGGCCACCATTGCACAATCAATCAAAGGAAAGAGCAACACCGATCCAAACTACAGAGGAGAAAAGACTGCACTCTGCATCACTGAACCCACCAGAACTAAAGAGTAAGGGATCAGTAAAAGTAGATTACAGCTAAAACACCTAAAACAACTACAAGATAAACAACCTCAACCCAAACTTAAGTTCCTCATGTCTACCCCAACCTCTGTGCTCATCCCAAGTCAAGTCAAGTCAGTTTTATTGTCAAAAATTGCAATATGCATGACATACAAAATGCAAAAAATGAAATTACAGTCCTCTCAGACCCAGTGCAATCGGAATATACATACAACATAATAAAAATAATAAAAATATACAAAGAGTAAAAATATAAAAAGAGTAAAAATATACAAAGAGTAAAAAATGTAAAGTGGCAGTGGATTGTAAAGTGAATAGATAATAATAATAATAAATAGACAGTAACAGTGCAATGACATTTGTTGAATCCCGCATCATTACGGTGTCTCTTTAAGCCTTTTCACCTGCCTGATGCTGCTGCTGCTGCCGGATTTCTTATCTAGATCATAGCAATTTAGAGCGCTTCATTCATCATGTACGCCAGATTTGAAACAAGGCAAATAGATGCAACTGCAACACTCAGTATGCCTGCCAAATTCTGTTCTAGGTCAAGGTCATGGATTCATTCTTGCACCCAACTGCTGAAAGACATTTTCATGGAAAGACAAACAAAATGGAAAAGTTTAAACAATCGAGACAATTGCAATATAAACTTAGACCAACAAAACAACTAAAATATCTAAAATGTGTTTTAATATCCTGCTTCCCTTTTTAATAGTTAGATGACAACATATGATCCTCCAAGTTAAAAAAACGTTTTATCATTCTGACCCACTTAGATCTTATAAACCAATACACAATACAAATAATGCTTACAGTAGCTCTAATATAAAACTGTGCATTTTTAACAAATAACAGTGAAGTAATAGGGCATCCCTCGCACTCAGAAACACACGCAGTACTGGTTTTACACTTTTACAGTAGGCTATTTACTATTAATGGAGGCAAATCAAGATAAAAAACAAAAATAATACGTTACACAGCATTACTTCCACTGTCATCAACACATTTTTAAAAATTCAGTTTCCTAATTTCCATCCACTTCCCTCTTCCACCCCTCCCCTCTTTATCTCGCCCTCTCCTCCTAGTGGTGGTTTTTTAAGTTCAGATTCTGAGAGCATGTCTTCATTAGCTGCATTAACATTCACAGGCTGTAGTAAATTCTGACAGTGAAAAGGTCCCCGTAACCTTTAGTTGTGCAGAAATTTACTTCCCAAGAAAATTACAGCTGGCACTGTCTTAATTAATGCCCGCTTTCTTCTCCTGAAAACCCAGAGCCTGTCAGCTGGAGGAGGAGATGAGGAAGAAGAAGAAATTAGAAAAACAGAGAGGAGAAAAAGAGGAAAGTGGAAGAAAGAAAATCAGGACAGAGAGAAGGATACGGAAGAAATCTCACTCGACTCAATGGTTTTACTTACAGACACGGGGTGGCGTGGTAAGACGAGACGGTGCATAGGAATAAAAAGTGTGGAATCGCAGTGGCATTTCACAATATTACCGTTTGTTGTGTTGTTTATGTGCAAGTGTGCAGTTGTTGTCACATGAACGCTGGCTATTCCCCCAGTAAGTAGATTCAGTAGATTCAAATCTACACTATCTCCTGCACAACTCCCATCTACTCGCTCTCTCGCATTCTCTGCTTTTTGTCATCCAAAGTGGTATGAGAGAGAGAGGCGAGGGGGGGCTCTGGAGGAAACTAATACATATTTTATCCCAGGCTATCTCCTGGGTGCAGATGCTGCTTTGTTCCAGGCCCTCAGAGGAAGAGAATGGCTAAAGAGCCAGAAATCCATCTTCACACTGGGGAGGCACAGCATCGCAATCCTCCACTGATTGGGCCACAAACAAATTAGAATAAATACCAACATCCATCTGCATGGCAAATACAGCTAACATTGTGTATGTGTGGGTGGTGGTGGGAGGAGGTTGTGTGAGAGGCTTTTTAGCTTTTAGTCGGGGAAAAGGATCATGCTCAGTGACATTCTCGTCCCTAATTGTCCGAGCGAGCTGCCCTCACAGCTTGAGCATCTTGCTCTCACTCAGCGTCGGTGAGTGCAAGATTTTTCCTTGTTTCTTTCTCTTCCCCACCTGCGCTCTCTCCTCCATCCATCTCCGCAGATGCTAATTAGAGAAGTGAGTCACAGCTCTGTTGATAGACAAATGCCAGCAAGTCTCCAGTCGCTTGGTAATTGCCTGAATCAAAGCCCCCGGGAGAGCAAAGATGATGAGGAGACAAGATATTGTACATTCTAAGGGATGTCCGTGAGCCTGTCTTCTCGCATCTACAAGTCAAATGGTCCTGGATATCACAGTCTACAGACATACATTTGAGGTGTGCATATGGGTAGCATTTAAAAACCAAAATGTGTGTTGGTAAGGCCTAAATGTGTTCTCATCAGTGGGTCCGTATGATATCTTACGAAAATGTATAAATGAGCATAATGGTTAAGTTTAGACAGCAAAACATAACGGATAATTGTAGGCACCAAAATGACATGTTTAAGATAGAAAAAAGATGGTGGTTTGGCTTAGGCTCTGTTCACACTGCAGTTCCAAGTTACCTGAACCAGATTTTTTCACCGATATGGGACCTGTATCTGATTTGATTTGGAATCTGACATTTTCCAATCAGAATTAGGCCACTTTTAAATGTGCTACTGAATCGGATGCGTAACGGATTTCTTTGAATGCGCCCGCCATCTGATTCTCATTGTTTTGTAAATAAATGACAAATAAAGTTGATCAGAAAAAAAGAATTGTGCCACAGACTGGAGCCAGGAACAGAATAAAAACAAACATGGAGGGCAGCTGTGAAGCAGGCAGCCAGTGGAGGGAGAGTGAAGTTGTAGACCTCATCCTATCCCCTCTTCCTCCTTCATGATATCACCCGCTCACACTATTTTTAGCATTAAGCCCTAAAGTCCTACAATACAAGTTTCCAGTGCCATGTTTGCTCCCGTAAACACCATTGTAGCGTGATGTCATCAATGATCAACTGCGCCATCCATCTATCCCGACATCCAAAGTCAAAGCAGTTTTTGTTGCAACACGTACAGCATTTCTTTTTCTTGGGCGGTTCTTCAGTTCAGCAGGTAGAGCAGATAGTCCATTGATCACCAAGGGGCCAGGGTGGTTCCCTGAACCTTAGAAGACCAGCTTGTGTAGTCAATGTCTGAGTTGGTAATGAATGAGAGGCCCATTGTGAAGTGCTTTGGGGAAAAAAGCAGGATATAAATGCATTTCCCCCATTTAACAATTTCATGCTACTTCCACCTGTGGATTTTAGGGACAACAGTACATTTCTTCTGAGGCATAAGAAGCCTTTGTCAGGAAAATATACACAGAGATTGTTGTAGACATGAACAAACACCCCCGTCCTCTTTCTTTAGTTTCTATCTTTTAGTTTGCCCTTTTCACAATTATTCCCCTTGGTTTGAGAAATAAACTAATGCATTACAAGGGACTACCATTTTCTTCACAACAAATGATTAAAGTATGAAAAAATAAAACTTTACTGTAACACATGGCCTCATTTGACAAAGAGAACCAGTATTGCACTCAAGCCGATGGTCATTATTTTGTAACACATCGAGAAATTTGGGGGTGTCTAATGTCAAGTAGTTAGGACTTTATTCTTAACAAATGGGCAGCAAGTTTCAGGCTACGTGTATAGCAGTCCACACATGACACCTCTATTAGAAGAACACTCTGACCGCTCTACAATAAATTCTCATATCTCCTAATTATAAAGGGTTGATTCTGGCCTTAGTTAGAACTACAAGAGTCTCCTCTCTAAATAACATCTCAAGCCATCAAATATCTTCATCTCATTTATAAAAGAGCTTCTTCTCTTCACCCTGCCTCCTTTTGTGTGATTCAGTGCCTTTATGCAACTTGCACACATTACTATCACTCCAGCATCAGTTAGGTATACCAATTATCTCAGCTGCTCAAAACAATTAGGAGTTAGTGGGGATCTGAGAGTTCCATGTCAAGCGGGGAGTCAGGTCACTGAAATAGGGGGATAACAAGTGTGACTTTAACTAATGCCCAATGTGTTGTTTCTATGTGTGTTTGTGTGTGAACAACTTTGACTTGCACCACTGTTGCAATAGAAAGATAGCACAAACTTCCCCATTTTGTTTTGCCTGTGTTGATGCTTATCGGCTTACTTATAATGCTCTTTACTGTTGAACAAAGCGATCCCAGCAGGAGTGTTCGTGTGTTTGTTTGTTTGTGTGTGCACGCGTGTGTTTCTATTAATCGTACATCCATGCTCGTAAGTCTTTACAGTGGAAGAAACTTGAGATTATGCCTTGCCCTGAAATATCTATACCTATTCCCTCCCAAGACACACACACACAGTCTCAACCGGCTCCGTGTTACCTGTGATGATAAACGGCCCCAGATTTTAAGATTCCCATTTCTAATTTTCTGAGTGGAGAGGCAGGACTGTGGCGATTGATCAAATTGGGCAGCAAGTTAAGCCCGAACCACCCCCCCCCCAACCTCTACCGCCTTTCTCTCCTTTTTTCTCCCCTTCTCTCTCCTTTTCCTGCCTGAAGACCCTCTTAAAATATTAAACTAGAGTTATGAATGGTCACAGAAGCCCCATCTTTTAATATCTCAGAAATTGACAAGAAATTATGCATTTTCATTGGGAAGGAGAGAATAATTAAAAATTAGGTTTGTCCAAGAAGCCAGGGGTGATGGATGCAAATTAATACATCCACAAAAATTACCTCATCCTTTTGACATTGTTCCCTGACTGTAAAGCTCAATGCACATACATGCTGAATGTAAAATGTACAAACAGTGAAATAATAAAAAACAATGTCACTGTTGCTTCTGAATATGGCCAAATTTACTTTATGCTCCCTTCCATCATACGTCTTCCCTGAACCTATGTAAAGTATATGTAATGTGAGTGAAATATACTTTTTTCTGCATTAATTCAAACACATTAAGCATTCATTCAGACTGACATGTTTGATATTGTTGGAAACTTTGGGATCTACACTAGAATTAAAACTAAAGGTTTAGGAATTTGAACAAAGTTTAACAGTGCAGCATGTTTGTACTGTCTGGCTTAGAGGGTTAAATGACAATGTAGTTTACCATTTATGAAAAATGATTCAGTACAGGATGTCAATAAAATACTTAAAATATACCTTTACAAAAAGTACAATGGAAGATGAAAAAATTAAAAGTAATATTTTTGTTGAGGTGAGACTTAAAAATAAACTACACTACTTAACTATTGTAAATGTCATGTCATATCTAAGTAACAAAACAAAAAATTGGCAACAATGGAAACACCGTGTTGATATTGAAATGAAATAATTTATGGTATCATTGAAATTAAGATTATGATATACTTATATAAAATTAGATACAGATAAAGCGTGTTTAAACAAGACGTATTATGTTTTCCCTTAGTCTCTGCTATATATAATGATACAATGTCTGGTATTAAACTTGGCCAAAACATCAATTAGGTAAACATATGTAAAAGTAATCCTTGTGAGCAAAAAACTCTGATTTTGGGCTGTTTGGATTTTGTGAACTGAACTTTGAACTAGTTCATGTAGAAAATTAACTTTCCCAACACTGCCCACCAGTTCCCAAGCTCAGTTCTTTAGTATGTTGTCAAGAAAGTGCTTTTTTCTTAATTTAGCTTTTCCTAAAGAAGAAAGCTGCCCAACAACAGTCAAATCGGTATTTGTTCACGGCACTTAAAGCACTCTTTCATCAACAAAGCCCAATATGCAGTTGGATTTTTGGCAAAGCTAATGCTGATAGACGGGAATTTTACATCCATAAATGGTCGTGTTGATGACTCAGAAGCTGTAAGTAACACTGCATTAAAAAACAGATTATCAGGCCTGTGAATGCCAAAATATTCCCGCAAATGTCCTTTATTCCTGGCAGTTATGAGCAGTTCACTGCTAAGTTCGCCCCTGCCCATTACTGCCGAAACTAGACTGGCGGAGGTGTGTGGTGGAGTGAGGGTGACACGCTGCCCCGCTGGGTACGAATGGCTCTAATTAGCCTTTCAATGTCACACTTGTCTGGCCTGTCTGAATGACACAAACAATCATTGGATCAAACCACAGACAGCTCAAAAGTAAAATCACCTGTGATTGGAAAGCAAATCCCTCATTGGTCACCTTTGGGACATGTGGTCATTGCCCCCCCCCCCCCCCCCCCCATATTTAAAATAATAATAATACTAACGATGATACTTCTACTACTACTATTATTATTAATAATAATAGTAACAATACTACTATTAATAATAATAATATTGTAATACAACATTTGAGGATACTGCCACTTCTAATTATTATTATTGCTATTATCATATTATTAACTACACCTGTCACAATATATTAGTGCTGTCAAACGCCCATTATTTTATCTCATTTTAATGCTCTTATCAACAAGGAAGAGTGGAATGGCTTGTATTATGCAAATGTTCTTTTATTATTGAAAGACAACATTGGCAAACAGGGCAATACGAATAATTAAATTATAAAATGCACATGCCAGGTAAACTAAACCATGGCTTAATACTTTCTTTTTCCTCAAGTTTGCTTTGAACATAGCAGTTAGGCTACTGCTCATTATTAACCAGAGGCTTATCAACCCAGCCTCTTATTTCAGAAAGAATGAACAGTAACAGTCAGGTTACCAATAAAAGGTAAGACTACTACTTTTTTGCTTTGAGACAGTTACTCAAACAGACAAGCCTGTTGACATTTTCAAGGGAAGCTCTCTTCTTTTTCACAACATGCCCAGACACTGAAAACAACCCTTCAGAAGGTACTGATGTTTCCGGTGCTGCTAAAGTACTTGCGTGCAAGGCGGGCCATTTCACTGTGTGCCCCTTCATGTGTGGACCACCATTCCTAGGAACAGTCATCCATGCCTGTAAGAGGCTCTGCCATGTAGCGCTCTAGACATTGCCCAGCACTGCCCTCTTCATCAGAGGAAGACTTGTGTGCAACCATGAGAGTTGGTTTCTTCGTAGGGGGCTCAGGTGTGACTTGGTTATCCGGCTGTGCAGGCCTCTCTGGCCTGGAGCAAGGCATGGATCGTACTCCACACCTCAGCCCTGTCAGGTTTACTCTACAACTGTTTAAAAGTAAACTTTCCATTGAGACTCTTATTGGCGGCCATTTCGGCGTGTTATGCTCACCATCCACTCGAAACGTAACCTACTACTCTTTGGCCGGCTCAAGCCCAAATGGTGTGTCTGTTGTTTTGCTTCCAGTCTAGCTAGATCCGGTGTGGTGTTGTTGCAACAGGGTATGACAAATAGCTACATAGTTTGCCAGGCCAAAAAGAACGTTAATCTTGAAATAAAAAAATGAACATCGTTAATAACGTGTTTAACTGACAGCACTGATATATGTGTGTGTGTGTGTGTTTGTGTGCGTGCCAGTGTGTAATTAACCAGTTAATTATGTAAAATGTCATACTTATTAGTACTATTATCAGACCCTGCTCTGTTCAATGGCTGTACAGCTAAATGTCATCCTTAAAAACTTTACACTCTTTCTTCTCTGGGCTTGAACGTCTCACGGCTTCAGCTTTGGGCGCAAGGTCTGTCTGACTGCATCTGTAGCTGTTCTGGAGTGTCTCATAATAAGTCTTACATGCCACTTGAAAATGAGAGACAACAAGTTAAAATATAAAAGAACACCACCACAAACAACAAAACATTAAAGGTTTTCAGGTTAAAGTTACTTACATATTAAGACTCCAGTGTCTTCCACCAAATGAGAAGTCACAGCCTCACTGTGAGACAGGCTCAGTCTGTCACAGCAAATGAAAATAGCATCAGGTCAGAGACATTTACTTACACTCAACATTGCTTTATTTCTGACATCCAAAGACAGAATTTATGTCTTTTGTTTTGCACCAGTGTCTACAAGAGCATCTAATGAAGTGGCTGGTGAATGTAAATATCTCAATGTTTGCATGGTTTCTGTTGTGACAAGTTTATACCTAGCACATGGAACCTTACCCGATCTGGCCTGCTGAGAAGAAGACGTATGGGCGAGCTGCAGTCCAGTGGCCGTAGCTCCCGTTCCCCATTTCAGAAATAAGGATTCTTTTTCAGGATATTTTTTTTTAATCTTCAATTATGTTTTTAAATTATAAATGAATGTAGAACAAATAATACAACTTTATTATGTTAACTTATTGACACTTTCCCTCCTCTGACTAAGGCTCTTTTCTTTAAAGCTAAATGTGCACAGGTGCATATATAGTACATGCATTAATATCTCAACATCCACAGGATTAAAATGGAGGCCATGGTGAATCGTCAACCTACTCAGACCTAATTGAAGTAACTCTGATCAGCTTTTCAGAAAACGCAGAGTTTCCCATCTCAGGATCAAATCAGAGGTCCGGCTGAGGCTCAGGGTTTGTTGAGCCTGCTTTCTGAAACTGGGCCCCTTCGATGGCCGACAGCTATGTAAACAAGGGAACAGTCACAAACGAAGCCAGGTGTTCATTTACTTTGGTAGTTACTAACGCTTTGTGAGTCAATGGCAGTGTTAGAAAGTAATGTTAGCATGAATGCTAACGTTAGCTATTGTTAGCAATATTACGCTAACGTTGGCCAGCTTACATTACCCAAGATAGCATTGCTAATAACGGATGCAGTTACAAACATAGTCAGTAACGTTAGATTGGTAAACCAAACAACTAAGAAATGTAAGTAATGTCAGTTTGCAACAAGGCAAAAAATTTGAAAGGTAAAACTGACCAGGCTTAGTAACGACGCTGGTTGAAGACCGCAGCAGGGTATCACTGTCGCCTCGAGCCAAGCAGTGGCCGAGTTTAATCCCCGGTGGTCTGGAAGTTACACCGTGTCTGTATACGTAAAATGGGGATTTCTCCGAGACTCCCTCTTGTTTATTCTGTAACTCTGATGACGGCCATACATAGTTTGTCTCCTCCACTGTCGACTGCTAGTTAACATTAAGAGGTTATCATGTTCTGTTTACACAAGCTCCGTGTTTCTAAAAAAATGGCGCTCACGTTCTTGTTGGTCAGCATAACCCCGCCCCCGGCCCTGATTTCGTAGTCTTGTGGCCATTTCCAGGGAAACAGACTATATACATAACCAACCAAATGCTAGAGCTGACTTTAGCCTGTTTAGTGTAAAGTTTAAACAAAGAGGTTACAATATTGGTGTAAATATGGAAATATTTTTATATGTAAAACCATTTTCTCTCAAACATGTAAACTGTTTTAAACTGTCAGGCACTGTTAAAGATTTAGAAAAAGTTATTTTCTCATGTTTTTTATCATTCATAGTAAACAATAAACAGGGGACTTATCCTAATTGATGTTAGTAATTGTTTTGTAATGTAATGTAAAGTCATGTATGTAATTTAGCTACATGCTAACGCCTGACAAAGCTTTACTGTTGGTTAAGTGTGTTGTTGATTTCTCCCAAATTTCATATCACAGTCCTGCTGAACATGTGTGGCTGGCTTTTTGGGGGATTTTAGACAGTAGAAAATCCCATGATACACTTGGTCTTCTGCAGTAGTACAGAGAGAGAGAACAGTAGCGGAGACCCAGAAGTGCTGACCAATGACAGCAGACTGGGCTTTTTTCGCGAGGAGGGCTTAAAAAAAGACAGGTTATGATGAGATGAGATGTTCTGTTGCAGAGAACATCTCAGACAGAGGGTGAATACAGGTGAAGCAGCGATGAGCAATATGAGAACAATAGGTGTGTTTCCACTATGTCTGTCAACAAACAAGTTTTACAGTGCATTGAATATTTAGGGTGGAGTGTTTTATGTCATGTTACTTGTATATAAGTTGACGTTGTGAATCATACAGGGCCACCTTAAATCAAACTACAACTATTCTAACTATTTTTCTTGAGGAAGAACGCGCCGCTGTATCACTGATCAGCTGATCACCAGCAATCTAAACTCATTCAGAGTGATAAGTCGCCTCCTGAGTCTCCTAAATCCCTCTTGGGCCTTTATTTTGTAGGAGAGGATGTGCCCTGAAACTTTCAGGGAGGCCACTCTACAGGGCTAATGGAAACACGTAATACAGAGGTTTTTGAACACTAAAGCATGTAAATATGTTCTAGAAGAAACACAAAATACATGCATGAACCTGAAAAAGAGTATAACAGGCCCCCTTTAAAGAATAAAATAACAAAACTTTAGGCTTAGTGTGAAGAGAACATTTTATCGTTGTATTATAACTATGTTTTTAAAATTATGACAAAAAAGGCCTAAAAAGGAGAAAGAGCGTTCTCCAGGAATTAGTTGGATTTAGAGTGGCAAAGTGTATGGTGTGTGTTAAGAGACATGGATACAGATGTCCAGTTTAGTGGTGGATTTATTTGACTATGGTTCTATAATAAAGATACAAAGCAACAATCACTACAGAACAGCCCATACCTAATACACACCTGATAATATAAACTTGGATATAAAGGACTGTATCAAGTCGTTAATCATATTATAAATGATACAATATATTGTAAAGAATTACCTCACACGAAGCACATAGCACACACGGTGAGAATTGGCTTATTACCTGAACATCAAGCAGCATGAGATAGCATTACCCATATTCACAGTTAAAAAATACACAGTAGCACAACATAGCATCTAACTTGGACAGTGGAACATCATAAAACTCAGCTCTGACATTTACACACAATAAACCCAGGATGTACAGGTGAATGTTGAGAAAATTATAGCTATCCACTGATGCATCAGGAGGAAAACTTTCACTATACTGCATCTCACACACAGGTGTGGTGCATTCAATAGCGCTGGACAGGCTATGGTGCGTTCAAGAGTGCCGGACACATGAAAACTGGCAGAGAAACACTATATAACTAAACAGTATTTAACTGAAAATATTGGGATATTTATGTTACATCCATATGCCCATCAAAAATTATGTTAGAGAAGAACTTTGTCCTGTCATGTCATCAGTTCGTAGAGTGGCGTGCTGTTCATAAATACAAGTTAATTTTCTCTGTTTTTTATTTTCGTTTTTTGGATAAGCACTTTTCCACTAATTGCGGTTTGGTTTCTGTGTATAATAGTGTTTATCAGAAGTATGAAAAAATGGTTTCTCTTTGTTTTTGACCAGATCACATTGGCAACTGGCTTCATGGCATAGCTATTGCAAAAAAAAATAACAAAACAAAAAAACATATAGGCAAAGCTTGCTGATACACTGTCTGTACCCTGTAATTTCACTGCAAGAAATAGATAATCCTAGTGTATTTTAGGTTTTACTCTCCCTATTTCCCCTTTGTTTTTGTTATGTCTTTTTTCCTACCAGTAGGTACCCAGTCATTATTTCACTGGGAGCCCGTATGTACAAACTATTACCATTGAATTAGATCCTGGAAATCATTCCCAAATCACAACATGACTTCCCCCACTCTAAAAATAAAATAATCTACAAAATAGGACATGAAAAATCATCTTCATATGATGTGATTACTGCAACTCAATGACATTTTTACATCCTCCCTCCTCCTTCATCTCTAGCAAGGCATATTGATTTGTACCTACTTGTGTTGCTTGGATTATACATTCATACACAAGTTCTCAGCAAGCAGTCATTTGTTGAGCATGCATCTCACAGGAAGATGTTAGGACAACAAAAAGCTTTGGTTTCCCAGCGGGGTTTGACGACAGAGTAACAAAGGGAGGGAACCAGAGAGGGGGGTGGTGGTGATGAGCGCCACTGTAGCGACTTTGTCTCAGGAGAGGAGCTCCTTCGATCTGATTATTTGGGAAGGACAAAGTGCTTTTGTTGATGAACAGTCGCTGTGATATCTGGGAGTTGGAAAATCGATGGGACGCACAGAGCTCTGGCTCATTGATCCTGGCCCCGCCATTGACAGTCCATGGCCTGGTTAGCTATGCGAGAAAATGAGGCATAGTGAAAGTGTTTCTCTCTCCTTGTTGCGTGTTGTAAATGCAGTGCTGTTATTGGTATCATATTGACAAGCTTGGCTCTGGAATGATTAATAATCATCCAGTCCAAAGTTTGAGCACTATGTGTATTTGTCTGCATGCATGCAGGTGTATGTGTGTGTGTGTGTGTGTGTGTGTGTGTGTGTGTGTGTGTGTGCACGCGTGCATATGTGTTCCAGGTAGGAAGTTTGCCTCTTTTCTTTTCCTTTCTATTCTCATTCTCTCTTAAAGTATGAGCAAAACTTTGGAAAAGAAAGTCAAAATAAAAGATGAATAAAAGTAACACTGCATATTTTGTAGAAAATTTCAATGCAGGAAAGACAGAGAGAGAAAAGGAAAGAAAGAGAAAGACTCAAATCACTCAAATGAGGGCCTCTCATTATTGGCCCGGGCGTTGTTTGTCCAGGCAGCTTTTTCCTGGCACCTTGTTAGAGATGTCCACGGCTGGTAATTGGATCCGTCGTGCCATTAGAGTGGAGCCTCGGCTGACAGACGCTCAGACCGGAAAGACGCTTAAATGACAAATGTTCCCTCTCTTTCTAAAACCTGAGAGTAAAGCTGTGACGTCTCGTTATCGTCTCTCAGACAAGGTTTGAGGGCTCTGGCAATCAAGCAGGCTGCTTAAATCTACAAACCTACAGCGCCAGGGAAGTGGGGAGGGGTGACTGATGTCTTGAGAAAGCTTTAAATAAAAAGGGTTGGGTTTTTTTTGTGTATGTGGGTGTTTGGTAAAAGTAACAAGAGTTTTACTTTGTTTTTTAATCAAGGAGCACCTTCAGCTGGGTGCAAAGTGAGAAAATATTAAAATATACAAGTTTTTCACCCTTCAATGCCCTAAAAAAATGTAACAGTTTAACAAGTAACAAGTTGATTGGTCCGTGAATGTGCCATTATCATGCATGTAAAGAAACATACTGAGTTTCCACAAGAGTTTGTTGAAGATGAATGATGCTCAGTGCTCTATAATCCACACCCCAGCATGATTGCCTTTGTGGATGTAAAAAGCTGTTTGTTCTGCACTCCCCTGCTAAAGTTACATTAACTTCCAACGTGTTCTCATGAACACGTTCATAGGAAATCCTACGTAAAGTTAGGCATATAAATACGTACGAAAAAAAATAATCAGACGGACCTCTGAACGGTACGGAACTGCTACAACGCAGATAAAAACGACAAAAAACAACGTTACACGTCTGATTTTAGCCAACAAAAGGTGACGGTTAGGCTTAGGCATGGAAAACACTTGGTTAGGATCAGAAAAAAGGCCGTGGATTGGTTTAGTACGGACAGGAATTGAACCCTGCTCCCCTGGCTTAAAGTCGTGTGTTTTAAACATAGTCAAGTTTGAACTTAATTTCTATCTTAAGTCAGAGAAGTCTTGCTTTAATAATCTTCTTAATATAGCAGTTGTCATTGTGCATCATTGTGGGATAACTTAGAGGATGAAGATGAGCGGCTTTTTTTTATCCGCAATGCGTTCTCACATTTTTGCTGGGATGTCGAACTCTGCCTCTGATTGGCTAGTACTTATTGCCTTTGTTGTTATGGTTGGTTAGGTTAAGACATCGGTAGTGAGATTGGTTAGGGTTAGGAAAGAAAATCCGGGTAAGCCAATCAGAGTATGGCTGTTCATGCCTTTGCCATCTTAGGAAATAAATCACACCTCTTGGGTATTTATTATGATTTTGATTCATACTTAAGCTTTTGTTTTCCATGAGTCAAGATCTAGAAGATTAGCGACCTGCTGGTAGCAGACTTGTGACAGTGCAAGTGAGTCCGGCACTAAGATAACAGTTTGCTAGTGTAGCAGTGCCTTACCTGGCAAATTGGGGCCTTAAGCATAATTTTGTCATGATGCCCTTCTCAAAAGATATAAGACAAGGAATTAGGAATTAAGAGGAGACAGCCAGGTCATTACTTTTATCAAGACACAAGACACTGACTTTCAAGTTTTCTGAAATGTTATGCTTAAATATGCACTACTTTCTATTGAAAAATGCATAGAGTGCATACAGTCAGAATGTGAATATTGAAAAAAAAAAGCCAATTCTAAAAAAAATCATCAATCGATAAAAAAAAACATTTTCTCCATGTTATTAAGGCTATAAAGTATAACTGAAACATGTCCGCAAACTGGTCACTGTATCACTACTGTTCATCAGAGGTGAATGCAGATAAAGACATTGACAGGACATAATGAATAGTAAGGTCTGCTGAATCTCCAGTAGCCTGTAAACAGAAACTAGACTTTGATAGCAGCTGAAGTGTGGCCTATTATATAGCCAAAGTTTACATACATGACATACTCACCTTCGAGTGAAGCTCCAGTCTGTTGTTGTTTGATTTTTTTCCTCTTGCTTGCACAATATTCGTGTTGTCTTTTTGTCTCCATCTCTCGACCTGTACTGGTGCCCGGCTCTGCACAGTGATTGGTCTGTTGTTGGTTGTCAATCATTGCAGAAATGCGTGCAGTATGGTAGATGGCAGACATCCTTTCTCCTTTGCGAACTGCTTTCGTCTGAGGCGCCGTGGCACGCATAGTTATAGTATCATTATGTGTTTGTTATGATGTTAAAATTTCATCTGAACAACAATAAAAGGAACCATTGTATTACCCTATGTCCTAGTTGATGTCTCTGTTGTTATGTTTTAAATAGCTGGAGATTAAGGTTGTATTATTACCTAATCATAAGGCTTTGTCCTAGTTCATGTATAAAGGTCTTTTTTTGATGCTGTTCATATAATGTCATTTTTTTAAGGCCTTACATTTTGTTTGAATGGATGTTCAGCCAGACCTAACACATGTGCAGGTATGAAAATATAAATATTTATTGATTTTGGTATGGTCATGCTCTCCTTCGCTAAAAAAATACACTGTCAATTCTCAGAAATGAAAAGAAAGACTTGCTTTATTCCATGGTTCAGGAAATATTCAGCAAAATGCAAGGGACTGCTTTTGTTTTTGTTTTACTGAAAATTAACATCTAGAATGAAAGGGCTATCCAATTAAGAATGTTTGACATTCATCAAACATGAGCTGGTACAATAATAGACTCCCAGATTCTGTACAACCATATTTCCATATGTTTCACATATGAATCCCAGGATGCTGTAATCAAATAAACAACTTTAAGACGTTTAGATGATGCTTTGTGTGTGGACCATTTGAAGCTTTTAGTGATTCCTTTCACTATGAGAATGAATTTAAGAGTTCGACACATTAAGTTCCCAAGTTATCATTTTTAGAGGTTTAGAAAATATGAAAGCCCTGTGAACGATGAATGCAAAAAGTGATTTCATAATCATATCCTCATTGACTGGCATTCACTAAGCATAGCATTGGGCAGAGGAAGGCCAGTGTATTCACTGGGGAACATGGGTAAGCTCTTCTAAACAGCTGTGTGAGTGAAAGTGGCGCACACATCCCCTACTTGTCACCACCGGTTAGTATCCAGAGTTAAACTAAATTCAACCTTTACTCACAAACAGGCCATCCTCAATGGGAAAACTATTTTAAGAAGAATTATGGATTTCATTTGGTGTCACAAGCAGATTTATTGAAGAAAATGTAGACACAAAAATACTTTTTTGTTTACACATTTTAAGCTTTGACATCAGTGTATATTGAATGAATCAACTGCTTTGTATGACATGAGTTCCAAGACTTTTAAACTGAACTTTAGAAACTTGAATCCAGAGAACCACGTGTATGGTTCTCATACAACCGCGTGTCCCTACCGGGATTGCGGAGGGGTGGAGCTGATCTCAGCTGACATTGGGTGCGTGGCGGGGTACACCCTGGACAGGACGCCAGTTTATCGCAGGGCACAAGCCAATTGTATAGCCGTTTGTAAATTAAACAGCAACCGTTCAAATATCTAATGTGCATATTCACTTCAAATAACTCTACACTACAAGCACATTGTCTTTTTTGTGCTTTACGAGCACAAGCACATATCAGTATGGTACAAGCTTTCAAATATGCAGTTCATGCAGTTGATAATACACACGTTTGAAAAACAATGCGGCAACATAGGTAAGAACACTACATACTACATGATTTTTCATGGCTCTATAATGTCCACCGTGCCTGGCATTATTCAAAGATATCAGACTAAAACTTGACAAAAATCCCATAACTTTTTCAAAAACTTTCAAGGATTGTATTTATTCCATGACTTTTCCAAGCCTGGAAAATAAGATTTTGAAAATCGTTTACTTTTTCAGGTTTTCCATAGGAACCCTGCATGTGCGGTTAAGTTTACACAGTATCAGCACTTTGGTTGAGGTTAGGGCCAGGAGAGTGTGGAGTATTAGAGGACCCAGCTACAGATGACATATTGGCAGCATGCAAAATGGGAAGTAAATGTAGAAAAACATGAGACAGACGTAAAGCAGGTGCATGTCCTATTTACATATTTCCTTACAAACCCAAAGTCGAAACATGCAGAGAAAACCTGCGGCAATGATTCGTAAATGTCTTCTTAAGTATGGAAGCAATTGAATGTGTCAGAGCACAAACATCAGGGACTTTTTCAGATATGATTATCTTGACTTTAAGTCTAAATGTTGTGTACAATGCTGGATGAAAACATAGGTTGTATACATTCCCACTCCAAATGATCCAGCCTGTGAGGAATCACTGGAAGTAAAAAACAAAGCATTCCAAATAGGCTTACATGATGTTCGTGTGAAGGTTTGAGAGACAGGTCTGTCCAAGAAGCAGGTATCCAGTTGGTCCTCTTCCTGTTGTTCGTCTGTTGTTATTATCTCCCACAACCAGCTATGGTTCGGATTAGCATAACTGACAGGCTTGTTTACATCTACTGTAATTAAACCGGGTGTTGTAAGCCATGAGTCATGGCTCCATCTGCACTATGTCATCAAATGAGAGACTGATTCAGTTAAGAGGGAAGAAAGATAGAGAGACAGAGTGGTGAGAAAAAGAAGACAAACATAAGGACAATGTTGTTTCCATTCAATTGTCAAGCTAATTTTAAGCAAACTTTTGACATGTTGCAAAAAGGAAATTCAAATTATATATGCTTCCATCAACTTGTTTGGTGTGAAAAAGAGGGGAGGCTGTGAACCAGAAACAAAACAAGTAACTTTTGCCATCTAACCACATCTCTCCCTTACATATATGAGCGAAAACTGCAGAGAGGTCTTCAGGAATTAGTTTCAATTGGGCAAGTTTTTATTGTTCTTTTGTTTCAGCTTGTATTGGGCATGTTGTCAGGAGACAACAAGACATACTTTTTTTGTTTAAAATAAAAATGTTTGGCCTTTTAGTGCCCTTATTTCTCAGTACACCTGAGAACTGACAGGGAATGGGGGGAGCCACCATCTTGTCAGACGTTGACTCCTCCTCATTTCCTCTTACCAGAAAAGGGCATTGATGTGATGTTGGGGGGAGGGAGATATGGCCGCCTGGGTGACGTTCACAGAATCAGCCACATTATGTCCACCGCCAGGGAGCTAGGCTAACAGAACACGTCACTAGACAACTAGCCTCCGTGGCGAAGTGAGGGCCAGAGGCTAACTGTCACTCAAGAAACCGCGCCCCTAATTATTCATGAACTTTAACCTCCGATAAAATAATCACAGCTCTATTATGCAAACTACTCCTACTGGCCATTCGGATAACTGCAGTTTTTGGCACTTCCGTATTGGATCAACCAGGAAGTCGCTGTGGTGGGGGCTTGAAATATATGGGAAGACGCTAATGGCAGAAACACCTGATCGGTCATGTGAGTGAAATGGTCGCTACATCAGAACTTATTCAGCAAAAGTGTTTCCATATCCCATTAAGTGGATCGACTCCTTTCAACAAAAGCAAAAACCACCTGAAGTGAGCATAAAAACGTTTTTGTGCAATTGAAGTAATTTTATTGAATTTCTATACAGCTTTTATAATGTGATACTTCAAAAATGTTCAAAGAAATAATATAAAACAAGCATATTGACTTTAAGGCCATTTTCAGACACTAAACCTTACATTTGGGGGTAAGGTTGCAACATTGTTGCATTTATCATTTTATTCTGTCAGTGTTCACATTCTATTGGTGAAACCCACCAAACATTGTAAACAAATATGTCACTCAGAGTCACTCTTCCACACAGCTTGGAAGTGAGGCAGCATTTTTGCACTCCTGGTTCCCCTGTCTCGAAGTCAATGGGTATTTTGAATGGTGTTTTGATTAGATGCCTTAAGCAACGTCTATGTTTAACACAAGCTGAAGAGATTTTAATGTTTTGTTCTACAAGATAAAATACGTCAGTAAATACCCCACTCCTGTATTTTGAAGTTTGCTAACAAGTGGCTAAATGACACTACAAATGCCATCACATCGTACAAGCAAAATCAGTAGGAAGCTGGGTGGTGGTGAGTTTAGTAATTAAATTAAATTAAATTAAATTTTATTCATAGTGCCAAATCATAACAAAACTTATCTCAGGACACTTTACAGACTAGGTAAAGACAACTAATCTTTTTACTCCTGGCGATTACATTTATGTTTTAAAAAATTGTGATGGTTATCTTGCTGAACAAAATGTGTAAGTAACATAAACGTTTGATTGCCACAGTGCTTATTTTATGCAATAACCCAAAATAAATAAAATCCCATTGGCTTTGTCAAGGGAATCCAGGGTGATGCTAACTTCCAGGTCCCTCTATATCAGAGTGAAAAATGTATGTGGTCCTGGGTTTTCTGGTTTTGTTTTGGTGTTTTTATCAATAGAATATTTAAGGGTATTTGATGAGTATTTCATTCTTTGAATGAGTCAAGTGAGATGGTACCAAAGGAGAAGGCGGGCCCTGATGAGAGAGATTAAACACACTTTAGTACTTAGAAGTTAACTGAAATCCCGGTTTTCCAGGAGGTTGGTTTGATCCAGAGTTCGAATGAGCTTTCACACCACCCCAACCCAACCAGACTATCAGACAAAACACTCCAGGATTTGGATAAACTAGGGCAAACATGTTAGGTGTGAAAGTACCTCCTGGCCTCTCCCCCTGACCCCCCCCCCCCACCCTCCTTCCGCTCTCCTCACCCATTCAGCCCCTCCCCCTGACCCCCCCCCCCCCCACTGCTCTTCAATCCATCCCCCCACCTCTATTGTTGTACCTGTTTCTGCCTGTTTGTCTGTATCACCATTACCCCATGCCCCCTTCGCCTTGTTTCCCTGTCATCCTTGTCTTCTGTTGTTTGCCACCTGTTACATGTGTGTCTATGTAATACCTGTCCTACTCTGTAAGCTACTTTGGGTCTCTGAAAAGCGCTATACAAATTAAATGAATTATTATTATTATTATTTACTCTTGTATGCATGTTGTGGTTTTCTTATTTTGATTGTTGTTCTTATGTTATGGACTGGTTCCTTTTATTGGAGTTTAACTTTTTTAAGTGTCAGACTTGTGCTATTAAGTATAGAAAGTCATCCCACTAGACCATCTATCTCGTTTTCCTCCTGGAAGGCCTTTCTTGCATTGTGACAACACATGCATACATGCAGCATTAAAAGATTCACCCTCATACTGTGTTTATTAAGAGTGGGATACACAGGAAGGAAGAAAACAGTGAAGCATTGCACACACAACTGGCTTCATTTACACACACACACACACACAGACACACTTCTTCCTTCCTGTTGAAGGGTGAAGTGAAAATTGGCCTCACAGGCAGTGAGCACACTTGTTTTGTGTTTGCATCATGCACAGCTGTCATACTGAACTTTTACCCCTACTAGACACTGCATGTACTATATGAGTGAACAGTGAGTTAGTGGGTCTATATAACAGTTCTAAATACATTCTTAATTCTCCTTTTTCAATCCGTTTTTCAACTTGCACCCTTTTTCTTTTCTCCTGCTCCGTCCCTCCCTCTCTTTTTCTCTCATAGACTAAAGGTAATTCTTGCGTTTCGCTCCTTGTTGTTGCTATTATCTGCTTTACTGAACACAGTGTCCACTGTGCACAATTCATGGCCATTTCCATAAAGCAGAGGGAAGAGGGGAGATATTAGAGGAGCAGCAAATGACTCATGACATGGAAAGGAAGAGGGGAGGGCAGGGGGGATGTTAGGCCTTGGGGAGCCCAGACTCCACTTCGTTCTACCTGCTTCTCTTGTTCCACAGCGTCTGTGCCACCCCGTGTGGTAGCAGCATGTTGACTTCCTCTCCTCTATTCCCTTCTTCATCTGCTTCACCTCCTCCTTGGGATGCTACCTCCCTCTTCCCTCCGCCCCTCTCTTTCTCCTCCTCCACCTCATTCTCCTCTCTACCTCTGCATTGCAAACTCTAACATTAAATTGTGATAGATGAAGAGCGGAGGGCATTCATACAAATCAATGACTTTAGTGTATGTGTCATTAGCCTGCACCACGCAGCCAGCGGTCAGCGTCATAAATCACGCCATGATCGGCTGTCTGCTGTCCCACGCCGCAGCTGCGCAAACTGCATGCATTAGCCCACACCGGTGTAGCAGCCCAAGCTGCTTACTTTAAAGCAAGTAATAAGGCGAGGGGGAAGCAGAGGTCCTCTGCAGCTTCCAGTTCATGGAGGATACATGGAGTCTTTAGTGACTCAGTGAACTGTAGCTGATGACTCAGCTGCACTGCATTATGCGCACCACAGCAGCCATGTAATGACGTTACAGGGCATTTAGAACTCAATGCATTTTGTTTATTTTAGAATGTGGCTGGGGTGAGACAGTAGCTACATTGTCTGCACAGGTGATGTTTCGTTGTTACCTAAGAGAGGAATGACAAGGTGACAAAGGGAAATATTTTACTATACTGTACATCAGGGGTGAATTGGCCAGCATTTTATAAGCAAACACTGTGGGGGCTGCAATTTCAAAAAAGGAAACAACAACAATTATTTAGGCCATATTTCCATTATCATTGATCAATATTTTCACTTTCTTACAAAAGTAAGGTTATTTTTATCACTCCTAAAAATGTGGGAAATCCAAAGACACAGCACGCATGATGCCATCATGCTAATGGTTATTAAATAAATCATTTAAGAAACTCAAAATATGTAGTCAGAAAATAATGTTGGTAAAAGAATGATCAGCTAAATCATTGACAATATGTAAAAGTGTGTTCTCATTAACTGTACATATAACTATGAAAAGTAATGCACTGTAATTCTTGTGTAATCCATGTATTTATTAATGTAGAAATTACGTCTGAAGAAGAGAAGGAAATCAGGTGACGTAGTTTAACACGGCCAACTCCGTGTAGGGAGGCAGGTCGGTGTGGTAGATGGGCCCCAAACACATAACTTTTAGCTGGGGGACCGGTGTTCTTGTCCCAGCTGTGTTTGCTTCCCTACTAAGCCAAACCACAATAGTTTTTCTCATCCTAATCAAGTTTCATGCATGAACTTATCCAAACTTGTCACGATAGTTTTGCCAACTTAACCTATCACTATCACTTAAATGCAATCGTTGTGGTGCAGTTCCGGTTGCCATTTCATAGTGTAAAATAGAATGAAATATTTTGTATGATATCATACGAACCTGTTTCATAGTGTTAAATTGAATGTCATATTTTGATATAAATATATTAAACAAACTGTTGTGAAAAACTTTTTTAAGATACCATACAAACCTGTTGATGAGAATATGTTGTGTACAATGTAAAAATAAACAGGATGAACAGAGATATCACAATACTGGATGAAAAACATTTACAAGAGATAAGAGACAACATGTACCCACCTCAGTTCACCAATGATCTGAAAAGAAAAAGAAAATAACAATTTTGACTACAGTGTAATAAGCTTCAGCAGCTGCCTCATGCTGACTTCTCTCCACGGAGGCTTCCCCTGTAGCTATATAAAAGTTTCAGTTCACAGCAAGACGATTGTGGCTAAAGGCATCATTAATCAAGGCCAGTGCTCAATTAATCAAAAGAGGAGAGTCCTAGTCCTGCGACCCTGCTATCCAAACCAGAACCAGGGTGTCAATACTAGCCTCAGGGAAGCAGCCAGCCAGAACCACTGCACCAGTCCCAGTCAATAGAGAAGCCTGAAGATCAAGCTGTCCTCCCACACTATTGTCCAGGGGCAGCAGTCATTGCCGTTGTTCACAGCGGGATACGTCACCTCGCCCAGTTTGAGACACGCAGGGGAATACCAGAGGGGGTGCTACTATAGAAAAATAAAAACTGTATTATTCAGAGTGCTCCTTATGAGAGACAAACTTTTGTGACAGTCTCTAGTTTCTTCCCTTGATTAAGTACTGGCTGCAGGAGGCGGTGAAAAATTAAAAACAGAAACATAATCAGGTGATTATCTGATACTGCAGAAATGATACAAGTTGTGCTTGTAATGATGTTTAATACTGCTGTGAGGAAATATAAATGACTCATGTGAGTAAAGGCTAGCAGACCTGTACTGAAGCATTCATATAAAAAACATAATTACCCATTTGTGTAATGAAACTTCTGCAATATGTACATAATGGTATATCAATTGGAGGCATGTATGTATGATCTACAATTTAGTTTGACAAAAAGAATATTTATTTATTTTTATGTAGCAAAAGATGGACGTAAGAGAGAGCCAATGTCATTAGTCATCTGGCCTGTATTTATTCAGAAAAAGTTCATTTTTACATTTCAAACAGCTTTAAAGTCAGTTTATCAGGAAAAAAGTTTGTTTACTCAAGCCCAATTGTATAAATAAAATACCCAAGCTCTGCAGAATAACTAGCCGAGTGCATCTCATGGGACAAACTCTGCATTTCATCTAAGGAAATTAAAAATAATCATCTATTTAGGAACAAAGAAAAGGCTTGTTCTCCCTTTCTGAGTTTGTTTTACAATTCTCTGTCTTGTAAGAAAGTCAAGGAATCAATTATTTTTTTTCTCTCACCCCCTTTTCTTTGTGAAATTATGTATAAGTCACTCATTTATTTGATATCTAGACATAATTTGATCTCTAAAGACTTGGGGAAGGCTGCTGATGAGAATGTCTTGTTTTAGCTCTAAACATCAAGGCTTTTCCAACAAAAGCCCAGCTCCATCAAGACCTCATTAAGATATGCCTTCATTTAGAAGCAATTGGTGACCATGGCCGTGTGACGACTAACCTTGTTAGGGACTTGAACAGTGGATTTAAGGGCCAGCGTTCATGGCTCTTAATTTAACAGATTTAAGTGATTTGGTTTGTGTTCTAATTTCTTTTCTTGAATTCAGCAGACATGTTGGGAAAATACTGGATTTGAATGATAACCTGCTTGCAGTTGTGATGTGTTCTTACTATATAGTCTGCATGATTGGCTTATTCATTATTACTTTGTTTTCAACATGAAAGTTATTTGTTTTAAATCTGCCTACCTTACTACCACTCTAGTAATTAATCAGCATTATAAACAGTAATCTACATTTATTACAGAGTGGTCACCCATTTCTCTTAATGACTATCAGATTTTTGGAATCATTGTTTTGGTGAATATATTACCTTAATCTCCAGCTTTGTCAGAAAGCATGCATTTAATTCTATCTACAACACTATCTCTTTATCTCACTACCTCCCTCCCTCCATCTCTCTGGTCCTGGGTTGATATATGGCCATTGGCACCATTAGACAAAGGTATTATTAGCAGATTAGGCTGAGCGAGGGAGCAGGGATAGGGACATGGACCAGGGGCCTTGTTTCTAAAGATGCCTGGCCCAACGTCGGAATAACCCAGCAGTCCCCTTAACCACCGTCCCAATTACAGCTGCATAGCACTCTGTGCACACAGTGGGTCAAAGAGGACAGTGAATACATATTCACACATAATCTCCACTGGTGGAAGGGGGCAGAGACCAAGCAGGCTCACAGGGGATATGGCTGTCCCATTGGCCCTTGGCTGGCAGGGTCTGGGAACACAGAAGGGGCCTAATGTGGGTTGTCAATGAAAAAGAGATTTTCAAAAGCAGAATGGACCTGGTGTATTGAGATGTCTGCCAACTGGTTTGAAGTAGTAGGCTCCAAAAGCTGAAATCCTTAAGTGTTTAGATAGAAAAATAGTGCAATCTTCTACTTGGTTGAGTATTGTTAGACTGCTGTGTTGACTGTGGTTGAACTTGATAGTTACTGTATTGGTGTTTATTGTCATTGTTCTGGTCGGTGGCTCACTAACTTTCTGATGGGTAATGGCAGCAAAGTTTGTTAAAACCGAACACATGGGGACATTCTTTCCGTTGTGCTCAGTGGCTCTCAGCATCTGACACGGCCACACAAGGCACCCTTTAGCGTCTGTATGACTCAATAGGCCTTTAACTGCAGCTCAGAGTTATGACATTGTATAAAGAGCAATGAAGTCTGTGTAGGGATGAGGTAGAGGCTGACTTTGATCAAGGAAACCACTGTTCATGTGCAAACTGTCTAACCGAAAAATCAACCTTATAGGTCAATTGTACAAGCAGCTTGCCCTGCCTTTGTATTTCCGGTACATTGATTCAATTCAAGATTCAAGATTCAAGAAGCTTTATTTATTCCGAGGGAAATTATTGTGCAACAGTTTCAATACAAAGGTGGGAAAGGGTCGGAGTAACAATAAGCATAAAAACATAAATCAAATCAAAATAAAGCTAACATAAAATAAATCAAGCAGTGTGACAGAGTGCAACAGATATTGTGGTTAAGCGTAGGTATATACAATATACAAAAATATGCAGCGTGCAGTTTAGCAGCAGATTGAAATGAAATAAGTACAAACTAAATAAGTGAGAAGGAGCGATAAGTTATAAGTGTTAAATATGTAGCAGCATTTCCTACAGAACTAAGTGACAGTATGGCACAGTGGAGTGTATCAGCATTTCATACTGAAGTAAGTTACAGTAAGTTACAGTAAACCACAGCGAAATGTAGCAGCATGTCCTAAAGCACAGTAACGATTGGACCTCAAAATGAATTTCTGATGCATGTATTCCTATGGTTAGATCGAAATCATTTTCTGGTCCCATTTAAATTGTGCCATGAATTCCATCTATGTTGTTTGTAGGTTTTAAGAATAATTTTTTTAATGCAAAAAAAGAAAAAATATGATTTATCTTGAAGAGGTTTTTGTGTAAGGTCTCTTTGTGAAAAAACGCTTTTTCCAAGGGGAAGATAATAGCATAGAATATTCAGGAACAAAACACACCGGCATCTTGGTTTGATCGGCACTGTAAGAAAGGGTGATGACGTGAAGTCACATATGCGGCATGTAGCCTTCATCAATGTGTTTTCTCTACAGCCTTAAACTGAACAATTGCACAATGAAAGGTCAAACTCTTGACATTAAAAATTATCATTTGAATCCACAAACAACATGTTTCTATTTTGGGGCATATAACGACTGGAACCAGCAAATTACATTAAATGACATTATCTGCATTTAGAACAATTCATTTTTTACATTCTCAGAGGTCCTATGGGGGTGTAGAGGAAGGGGCGGGACTTAGCCACTCTATTATAATTTCTTGTTATGTGTCACCCCCATCGCCATTGTAATTGTCGCAGGAAAAACTTAGAAAGTAAGGTAACCTAGCAATAAGACCCTTAAACTGCATGAACAGGAAGGATGGGTAAGTGGATGGTTCACGCAAACACAGGACACCCAGGTGACCAGAGTCTGTGTCCCGTAAAACCAAAAGTCAATAGTGATAATTTTTAGGTTAACCAACTTCTGGCTGCGATGAGTAATTTTAAGCCAATCCATGATCTTTTTCTACCCCTAACCAAGTATTTTTGTTGCCCTTGGAGTTTTGTTGCCTAAACTTAAGTAGTTCCATTTCACAATGTTAAATACAAAGGTCACATTTAATGGTTGTGTGATCATGTATTCCAAACTACCACCATGTGGCAATTTCCCAGCGAAGACCGGTCTGGTTTATGGAGTCATTGGCAATCACCTTATTCTGTTGTTTAGCTATGAGGATGTGTATTTGTCCTATGTGAAATGTCAATGTTGACTTATTTTAACTTGTAACCTAACTTCTTTAATTTTAACTTAACCCTACCCTGCACATTGAAAATTACGCCCAATGGGTATCCTAGAGTGCCAAGGGACATACTTGCCAACCTTGAGACTTAGAAAATAGGGCAAATCTCAAAACAAAAGTTGGGGGTCTGGGGTCCAAAAAATTATAGCCCAACCATCGGGAGAAATGCTGAGTAATTTTCACTGTGGAAGGAAAACAGGGGAGAGTCGAGGAGTCTCCCTAGGAAAATCGACAGGGTTGACAATTATGCTAATATCCCATGACCAAGCAGCTGCCTTTCTTGAGTTGGGAGTAAGAATGTCTTGACGAGGGTGAAGTGATGCACTTTCCTGCCATAGGTTTCACTCTATTCCATTGATCAACAGGCGGTCATAAATAAGTCATAGAGTGTGGTCTATACCTACTCTGTAAAGTGTATTGAGATAAGTAACTTTTGTTATGATTTGGCACTGTAAATAAAACTGAATTGAATTTAATGATATTTGCAGCAATGCTCCAACAAGACAGGAAAGAATGAGACTGCTAGCAAACATGGCTGTAAATGATACGGGATTCAAAAGTGCTTTAAAAATCTAATACTTTAAGAGAAAGGAAATGCACAAACACATCTGTCATAGTGAGCTCATGGATTTTGGTGAGTAACATGAATGTAAACATAGCAATAAAAAATACTCCTCAGGGCACCTTTAAAAACATAGAAGTCTCCGCTTAACAAGGTAAATAGGCACTACAATGATTAGACTGAGTCAATATATGCCTTAACTCAAAATACACATCATCGTACTGCCAATATCCTCTATTGTTTATCAGGTTGGATTGAAAGAAAATTGAGCACTCACTATACAGTATGTTCAATATGAATATGGCAAATATGAAAACAATTACACAAGTTTACAAAGCCGGTTGTTCTCATGATTACACCAGGAAAAATACAAGAATTTTGTTCAAACTCATGAAGTGATAATGGGAAACAAAACTATGTGATCTTATTGTGCTAAGTAAATCTATATTCTTCCCACAAAACATAATTCCACTAATATATGATCCTTAGAAGACACACTAGGCTCCAGTAGCTTTGTTTTTAATTATTTCTAAAGTGACATTTTGTACATACAAGGCTTTCAAATGACAGCAAGAGTGTGAAAGTCTCTATTTCTTTCTTTCTTCCTCTCTCTCTCTTTCTCTCCTTGTTTTGCTTTTATCCTTTTAGTCTTGAAGGAGCCTAATGAGTGTGTGCAGAGGGCCTCTCTCTCTCCCTGCCCTTAAATCAGTAATTGGTTTCAGCGCAGAGACTGTCAGGAAATTAACACATCAAACGGTGACAGCTGTTAATTTTTTCAGCTGCATTCTTTGTCATGTGGATGGCCGCTGGATTGCCGGAGAACATCACAAATGAGTGGTTGCTAATCAAGGGGCCACTCAAGGGCAGAGTACTGCCCTCTGCATCCATTCTCTCCGCTGTAAGTAAGCAGATAAGTAAGAAAATAAATAATTGTGGCGTGCTGTGGGTAAGTATGTGTGCCTGCATTAGCTCACAGGTGGGTGTACCATGTAGAGACAGGCTGCACTATGGGAAATATTGTTGCAGTGTTTGCAAAGCATGACATTAGTGATTCCATAAATAAACAATTTAGGTGTTAGGTGTTTTGCAGCCGAAAAAATGTATCTTAAATCTGCAGATGCCCAGAACCAATGTGATTACAAGTAATCGGGATAAGGTAGTCAGATTACAAATAGTAAGTAACTACAAACAGCCCCAATTACATTTGATAAATGTGTAATTAAAATTAGTTACATGTGAGAAATTACTTAATTGCATTTTGGACGTCTTTACGTCTTTAAAATATGGCAATTTTAAAATGATGATTTTTTTTAATGATACCAATGCTAAATGCTGAATATATATGTAAAGGTGGAATTTCAATTATTTCATGTACTCCCATAATACTATAATAATTTACTTTTTTTGTCAATTTTACATCATTCCAGTCTTCAGATGAAGATCTGAGGACATCATTATTTGTGTGCTAGATCCGTTTATCTTCCACCAACATTCTGAGCAGAGGAACCCTCTGTTATTCCATCTGGATAACATCTTGATAAAAGTTATGCACAAATGTGTATGATATATTACGTGGATCACAAGATGGTGGTGGACCGGATGCAGACTGCGATGCGAACCCCCCTCGCCCCGGTGAAAGTCCTGTATTTTGGGACACATCCACTAACCCAACATGCCTCCTGAAGCGGAGAGTCACCGTCTTACACTATATCCCCTACTTTTAATACTTGGAATACCCACAAAAAAACATGCACTACAGTGTATTGATTTTTCTTCAGTGACAAAAAAAGTGACATACACATGGAATAAATACGAGGAATACGCACAAATTATTGTGCATTACGTTTCGTTGTTAAATGGACGAAAATTAAACGAGAACAACCTGTATATTTACATTATTATACATGTATTCATGTGTTAATTCAACCTCATTCATTATCATGCTGTCCTCTTGACAGAGAAGCTGCTCATTGATTGGGTCTATTTGCGTGATCACTTAGCCACTGATAAGACAGGCATTGTATCATTGCGATAGCATCAGTGAAACACTTGAGTTCATACCAAGGTTAGATGAAGAGCTCTCTTAAGGTGACTTTACATTTAGATGTGTTCAGTAGAACACTGTTAGAATGATCAGTAGCTAATCTGAATTGATTTGGGTAGATAAAACTGAGGAAAGAGTTGCAACTTGATTAACTGATAAAAGTGACTTCCAGAATCAGACAATCCTAAACTCTTGTATGCCTAATGTGTGATGAACTGTAGGCATTAAATTATTTGATGTATCCATTTTGCTTCATTTACATATGCTTTGTGATTTCCTTAATTCCAGGCCATGACTCTATTGCATTCAGGGCCCGTCCACACGAAGACGCGTTTTCCTGTAACAGCACAACTTTAGTATCGCTTTGGCCGACCATCCACACGCAGCCGCTGTTATCGGAGCCTGAAAACGGTCTTTTTTGTAACCAGGTCTCAGAGTGGGAAGATTAGAGAACGCCCCCCGTGGCGTTGTCGTCTGGATGGTGAAACCGCATACTTTTTTAACGATGCAGTCATCACGCCTCCTCTAGCCTCTAACCCTATTGGTGTCACATAACAACAACAGTGCTTCTGCGTGAGAGGAGAGAGACGGACCATAGACTGTTTACTGAACTGTACTCCACGAATTTTCCCCCTTTTCCCTGATGGTCTGAATAAGTCGCTAAATTGGTCGCTAGTAGCTTTTTATAAATGAAGTTGCCAAGAAGGTCGCAAAAAGTAGCGAGAAAGTGCCCGCTGCTCGATAAGGAGTGACATCAGAGTGATTTGTGCATATTAAAACAAAAGTATATTATAAATATTATGTGTCACTCTGCTAGTAGAAGACTGAAAGTTTAATTGAAAAGAATTGTTACATGAAAAATTAAATATTAATTTCATGTCTTTTGAAGGAAAACTTTCAAAAGTTCAAAAATCTTCCAAATCCAAAAACTAAAATTAAAATCTGTGATGTCATCAAGACAAAAGTGTGGAGCTGCTTTATAGACAATGATTTTTTTTTCGTAAGACAGATTGACTGAACCTCCCTAGGTCATGGAAATTACATATTGGAATTCATCATTTAGGTGATGTTCCCCTTTAAATATGGAGCTGATGTGATTAGCCTAGCTTTGCATAAAGACTGGAGGCAGAGGGAAATAGCTAACCTGGCTCTGTTCAAAGTATTACAAAAATGCTTTATAACATCATCTTATAGTATCGTGTTTATTCTAAACATAAAGAAGTGTTATAGAGTTACATACATGCTTATGGTGTTCTAATCCTTTAAATTGAATTTCCAGCGTAAAATCATCCCAGGGTCTTTTTCGGGAAAGACACTCATCAAATATGCCATCAAGACAAATTTTTTTCGTGTAACAACAATTAAGGGTCCACTCACACTGTCCGTCTGTACTGTGCCCCGTGCTTTAGGGTACTTGTCCCCCCCTCCCTCTCCCCCCGCTGGCCAGGCCCGTTTGTACTCACACTGCCGGGGCCTTGCGCGACTGCTTCCTGCCTGCCTATATGTCATCACGGCGTAACACATCACACGCATTGATGACATCATCACGATGTGTCGCTTTGTTTACAAATCTTTCTATAGACCTCAGAGTTTTTGTGCGTCTTGTCCAACTGTTTTTGAATATTTTCATCCGACCAAATCTGCAGTAAACACTCCACCGCCGCATCACACCAACGTGAACCTTTCGCCGCCATTGTTGTTGTTAAATGTCCGCGCATGGTCCGTCTTTTTTTTTTTTTCTATGTCCGAACAGGCGCACACACAATTATGTCAGAGCCGCTGCAGGCCTCGTGCTCGTGCTTGTACACGTGCACACGCTCGTGCTTGTACATGTGCAAACACGCTCGAAAAAAGCCCACCTTTCCCAAACAGTTTGTGGCCGGCAAGCGGGCTGCAGCTAGGTGCAGAGCGGTTGCACTCACACTGGTCAAACGAACTAGGCTTTACCCGTAAAACCTGTTTGAGCACGTTACGGATGGACAGTGTGAGTGCGACCTAACAGAGATATCTCAGAAAGTCGCTAACAACTGAATGCGGCTAAAACACTGATTAGCTCGAGGCAGCACAGTGAAGGCATTAAAACATATTTTTAAACCACTAATACTTCTCAAAATTACACCAAACCTCTTCAGGAGCATAAGAGTCCTTACACATTAACTGAACCATCAATGGGCTCCTTCCTTTTGGGTTGCATTCTGTAATTGACTTGAGTGGACTTTATTGCAAGAGGATCTGGTACAGGGGTCAGTAGGTAAGTCTTTCAAAACACTTTAATAAACTCTAGGTTCACTAACTACATTGTTGATGCTTTGGTTAATGTGAAAGGACTCTTCTCATGCTACTGCAGAGGTTTGGTGTAATTTTGAGAAGTATTAGTGGTTAAAAAAGCCGTTTCAATGCCTTCACCATGCTTCCCCGAGCTAATCAGTGTTTTAGCTGCATTCGGCTGTTAGTGACTACAAGCAACTGTTCGGGATTTCTCCGTAAATAGTTGTTACACGAAAAAAATGTCTCAATGGCGTATTTGATGAGTGTATTTGCTGAAAAAGCCCCTGGGATGATTTCACGCCGGACTTTCACTTTAAGTCTCAGACTAAAATGCCGTCCAAATTCCTTTGTGAGCTTCTTCTTCTCTTAATCATATTGCTACATCACACTTTGCTTATTCTGTTCCTTAAACATGTGTGCACATGGTGTAAACCCAACATGAACACAGACATATTCTCATGGCACTCTCTTGTTAAATTATTATCATATTTATTTCATACAGTATCTTTATGTCTTCTTTATTGTCTGGATTCTGATGAAAACTGTGCATATGCGGACTAGTGTGAGGCAGCGTGTACTCGTGAGTACACGAGCACACGTCTCAAACAGAATGAGAGAAAGTGAGAGCGAATTCGGGACATCTTATAAATCCCTCAAAAACTACAGCTGGATAATAGCCCAATTAACCTTTTCATTCTTCCCCACTCGTCAGCGAAATCCTTGCCCTCATTCTCTTTTCTTCCCTAATAAAATGAACTTCTCTTTCTCTCCTCTCATCCTTCTCCACCTGCCCATGAGATCAAAGCAGAATGAAGGGTGCTTGACCCTTCATACAATAAGGATTCCTACAAATGTACAAAAATACCCAGGTTTTATTCCTCCGATGTGATTTTCTCCCCTAACATCTTCTCTCTTTGTCTGCACTGACCTTATTTATGAAGGTGAGTACAGAGCGTTGAGGGGTACAATAAAAGGGTAGAGGGGTCAGGGAGAAAGACCCAAATTATGAGGACACTTAGGGGATAGAGAAGGTTGTCTGAGGGGGTTTAACACCCACTGCTGCAGTGTGGACTTTTTACAATACAAACTGAATCTGTCCGAAGCTTTTACAGTTTTTAACTCAATGTTCTCGTTCACTTGCTGTTTCTGTCTTGCCAACAGTGTCACCTATTAATACTGTACCATCTTATGGAAATGTAAATTATTGCTTGTAAACAACCATGTAATGGTATTACGTATTATCTTGCTACATGGTTTCACATACATGTATATCTTAAACCTTAAATTGTTGGTTCAATTGATTTACAAAACTAAATAAATAATATGTTGCTGTGAACATCACAGACAAAATTACATTCCATATCCTGTGTGGAGTTTGCATGTTCTCCCTGTGTCTGCGTGGGTTTTCTGCTTTCTCCCACAGTCCAAAGACATGCAGGTGTTAATAGATTACTCTAAATTGCCCGTAGGTGTGAGTGTGATGGTTGTCTGTCTCTGTTTTTTCTCTATTTGCCCTGCAATAGACTGGCGTCCTGTCCAGGGTGTACCCTGCCTCAAACCCGATGTCAGCTGGGATTGGCTCTAGCCCCCCCGCCACCCCGTTAGGGACAAGTGGTTGGAGATGGATGGATGGATGCATGGACACAGACACACACCAAACCTTGTAATATAGTGGAAAGTGAAGTACATGAGTGAAAAACACTGCAAGATCAGTTTGTGTCACTCAGTGTGAGTCTCGTGTCTTATAGTCCTTCACCATCAACTTGCTCCTCCTCACATCCAGCTCATGTCCTCCTGTCCGCTACCGTCACCTCGCATCGAAGCTGCACCTCCAATCAAAATAAATACCTTATTTACGCACTTCCACAAGTATACGGCTTTTCACTGGAGAAAATTACTGGGGATTTGTTATTTTAAAATACATTGGAGACCTTTGTCCGTGAGCGCTATTTAATTGCCTTTTTTTCTGGTCATCGTAAAATCTATTTTACTTACTTAAAGGTCCCATATTATGGTCATTTTCAGATACATACCTGTATTTTGGTTCTAGTAGAACATACCTACATGATTTAATGTTAAAAAAATAATAATTCTTCTCATACTGTCTGAATATGCTTGAATTCACCCTCAGGCACTGGAATGTAACATTCCTGACAGTCTCTTAAGGCTCCCTTTGTTAAAAAGCTTCGTCTGCTCTGATGGTCAGCATCTCTCAGCGTCTCTGCACTAGTCGTGATTCCATGACAGTCGAATACCATGAATAAGGCGGGTCTTCCTCGCCAAAACACCTCTTTTTTGAATGTGAGCCGCCTAAGCCACCGTTTGACCGGTCGTTTGTTGGCCCTGTCGGAGAGCAGTGCCTTTTTTTCTGATTGGATATAACTGTAAGTGGGATGTGACATGCGGTAGTACATACACCAACAAACTCTTTGTTCACTTCACTTCTTCACTTAACTTTTCATCGTAATTCTTGAAAGACATAAAACTCATAAAACTGTCTGAATGTCAACTAGATAATTCAAACTGCAACTATTCTATAGAAAAGTGGAGAAAAAGTGTCAGAGCTCCATTCCACTGTATCACTGATAACCTGACAATCCAAACCCACTCAGAGTGATAACATTTTTTTGCAACGGAGACACGGCGAGTGAGTGGACATTTGAGCGGCCACATTTTACCCAAGAAGAAGTCCTGATGGCTCGTTTAAAGGCACGGTTTCTTAATGAGGGCTGTGTGCATTTCTCTGTGAAATACTGTAAGTGTTTTGATACTTCCACAGTATTTATATAGCAACTCAACCTGCATTATAATCAAAAATAGAAATCAAATTTTTTACAATCAGGGACCAAAGTGTAACAAGTTGAAAGTAGTATTGCTGGAATGTTTGGAGACGTGACAGATGTAAACTCACCTTCTTCACTGGGGTCTGGATGCATGGCCAAACAATGAAAAGGAAAAGGAAACTGGTAGAGTAAACTTCTCTGTGTGTGTGTGTGTGTGTGTGTGTGTGTGTGTGTGTGTGTGTGTCTGTGTGTGTGTGTGTGTGTGTGTGTGTGTGTTTGTTTGTGTTCTATGAAAATGTGTTTGCCTGTGTGAGTGACACCCCAAGGGTAGACAATACAGTTGTAACGAGAAAAAAAGGAGGAAGAGACAAAGAAACAAACTGTGATATTTCTTGATTTTGACAAGCGCCCTGCCAAGGTGAAATTGTGTGTGATGCTCGTCTGTGGCACGAGTCTGCCTCTCCCCACGTCGCCCTGTACATGAAGTTAGTGTTGTTTTCAATCTCATCTCTTTTCAAATGTGGCGCAGGGGCCACGGAGAGAGGTGGCTGCCGTGCCTGGCGTGTTGGGTGAAATTGGACTGCCTCTCCCCATTATTGTAAACATCATCCCCCAGACAGGCAAGCGGGTCGCAGGGACGCAGGATGAGGGGGCCTTGCCTGGGAGAGATCTACTAAAACACATCCATTAAGGCCCAAACTATTTTTGATTTACATGTTCAGACTCTTTAAAACTGTCACATCCACCCCACAACAGCTCCCACACTCCGCCTCCTTCGCTCTCTCTCTCATGCACACACACATACACACACGACTGCGAGGAAAAACTGATGTTTCTTTTCTTTCTTTTCTGCTCTCTTGTTCCCAAGCGAGGAAAAATCCCCTCTCTCCGAATCAAGGGCAAAATAGCACAAGCCAACCCCAGTAGTCTGGTAAATAATAGGGAGCCAATCCTGTGTGTTGGTTTCTACCTCATTACAGTGTATGCAGAACTTAATGACCTTAACGTTGCCTGCAATCATCTGTCATGGCAGCAATTAATTTCATACAGCGCCCATGATTGTGGCAGACCATTTAAAGTTTCTCAAGTCATACTGTAATTTATATCACGGATGGGAGGGAAAAAATGCATATATGACAAATACAGTATAATGCTAAGTAGACAACAAGAAAGAACATTCATTAAGAGAGTCAAGGATAAAGAATGTGATAAAAAAGAGTGAAAGAGAGAGAGACCAAAGCCAAGGTTGAATCATAATTAGGAGGATAGTGTTGCTTAAAAGCTAGAATATATTAACTTTAACTCTATCAGACAAAACAGTATGAGAACAATAAAGACTTGAGGATATGAACAATAATTACAACGATCTATCTGTAATGCGACTGCAAATAATTAACAAAGGGAAAATTGTTGGGATGATAAAACAGCAGCATATTGAAAGCAGCACTTTTTCAGCATCAAATACAAATTTCCCGGTTTCATTTTACATCATTAAACATTATACATTTGTGTCCAACCATGCTGCATTAAATCTGTACATCAGAAATGCTTGAATCTTCTCTTCACAAAAATCCCTTCAGTTGCTGCTCTGGGCCTGCTAACAGCTCTCACTACATCTTCCCTGGATTGTTTTGTATCATTGCATTCTCATGAAAGTCCCTTTTATGTGAATTTACCGATGTTATGGCTTCTCCTACAAATATCTCAGAAAGGTGCGACTGTCGCCACTGGGCAGACTCATAAAGAATGGAGCAGTAACAGGCTTTGTATGGACGGAGCGTACTGTAAGTCATGTATGATCGGAATGATAACACTGTGCAGTTTCTCAGAGGAGATACAATATATTGCATTAACTATTAAACAATTATATGTACTCTCTTCTTTGTCAGATCAAATTAATACAAAAATAAATAAAGAACATTTAAATGTTATAAATGAACCAAACCTTTTTTTTAAAAATCCCTTCATAAGTATTATTCCTTAGCTTACACTAAAAAAGAAAAAAAAAGAAAGGAAATAGATATTCCATAAGTGCTCTTTAAGTACATATGATGTGGAATATTACCACAATCCAAAGATCTATGATTAGGTTTTTTTTCTGCTAAATAAGAGTATATTACATCATTTATCAAGCAGAGAGGAAATGGTGACGTGTCTCCTGCCTTCCATTCATCATGATTACAGTGACATCAGTCCTAGTTTGTGTCTATGGTCATGATGTAGTTGCCTTGTCTGGATATGCTGCAGTCTAAAGGCAAAAGGCAGGGAAATCCTCTGTGGCACGTTTGACTGGCATGTCACAAGGTCACTGCGGGGAATTCATAAACTGACCCAGATATGAACCGTGTGTGTGTGTTTGTGTGTTAAGATAATTATTATATGGTCAGGGAAGACGCCCCCAAAACTACAATATACAATAACTATTTCTTAATGAATGCTATTCATATTACTTTAGTTACATATATATGTATTTCTGTCTGTCTTCCTTTTGCTGGTTTCAGGCTCAATGATACATGTGTCTGTTCAGATGGTCACTGTATCAGTCATAAATTCTTGCTGTGACTTGGCCTACAGACATGACCAATCAAAGCTTGCTGTTCTCCATGACCTGCATGATATCATAAGGATGGAGGTGCTAAGGGGCGAGTTTCAGGAACAAGAATGGCATCTGCAGCTGTGTGTAAGCTGATCTGCGCATAGGGAGGTAGGTTGGGGTGGTGGATGGGTCCAAAAAGACACTTTCAACTGGGCGACTGGTGTTCATGTCCCGAAAGTACTTAGCCAGGCCAAAACCTTTTTTCTAACCCTAGCCTTCACTTTTTTCTGCCTAAACTTAACTGGTCACGTTATGGTAGTTTTGATGCCTAAACCTAAACAACACCAAATGTAATCGTAGCAGTTTCCATCTCATGGTCAACTCCCGGTCGTCGTTTCGTAAGATATCATGTGAATTTTTTGGCAGAACTTTTCAGAAGATATCATATGAACCTGTTGATGAGAAAAAAAATGTTTTCGCCTGTTTCACAGTTTCTCCTGCAGCACTAACACCATAATTTCTCTTTTGAGGGACTATGTTTACATACATGTACCCATACATCACCCAGCCTACCTCCTTCTGCAGAGTATGATTGTCTTAATCCTTGAGCACTTGCTCTGAACATCTGATATCACCGCCGAAAGGTTTTCAGTTGAAAGCTTGTTGCAACATCGAGGGCTGTGACAAAAACCTCTGGAAATGAGAATGGGATGGTGACAGTACGTAGGATAAAAAGATCAACTGTCACTGCCAACACCTGTTTTCATTCCCGACACCCTACACTACGCCTGTTTAGCCTAAACCCTTTGATATCAAGTCAAAACTCAGACAAATGAAAACATATAGACATAAACACTGATAACTCAAGGATTAACCCATAGGCTAACATCATTCATTTAGAGACAATATACACTGGAGAGCAAAATTAGAGAGCAAATGATTAATACTTGATTTATTCTGAAATACTGTTATCTTTTATTGCTCAGAATTTGACAGAATATCTGCTGTGGCTATACCACTGCTTTATTATCATGTTTATTTTTAAATAACCAAGACACTAAAATGAAAAACTTTTATTTTGTGAAAAAAGACAGTGAGCAAAATTAGACACTTTGAGATAACACCCAGTTATTGGTGTTAATCTGGCAATTGACTTAATTGATGGACACACCCTATTTATCTGGCAGCTCTCCTGGTGACTTTGCAAGATGGCGAGTCGCCCTAAGGTGACTGAAACCCTGAAAAGCAGGTTTCCCAAATGAAGGCCAATGGGATGACCCTATCAGCCATCAGAGAGGTTGGGCATCCACAGTCTGTGATTTCAAGAATATTCTAACTTCACAAGGACACAGATTAATTTAAGTCCCTTAAAAAGGCTAATCCACATAAAACAAGTGCAAGAGAGGACAGGTTGTGCAAAGACTCAATGAGGAATCAATTCAACACTGCAGCTGGAGTTGCTCGTCAGTTAATTGTTGAACAGGGCAAGGATCTATCTCTGCACACAGTTTCTCATTGTTTAAGACAATTTGGACTGAAAGCCCACTCTGCAGTGACCAAACCTCTCATCATCAGAAAGAATAAAAAGGCTAGACTTGCCTTTGCTGAGGATCATATTGTGTGGACAGAAGATAACTGGTCTAGAGTGACTTCAATGATGAGAGTACATTCAATTTATTTGTGTCTGATGGGAAACATTATGTTCGTTGTAGGACTGGGGAAAGACTGAACCCAAAGTGGGTGAAAAAGTCAGTTAAATTTGGAGGAGGAAGTATCATGGTTTGGGAGATGTTCTGCAGCAGGAATTGGTCCAACTTGTACAGCTACATGGCAGGGTGAATGCAAATGTTTATGTGAACCTCCTCAGTGTTACGCAGTTGATTGAAGCTAAGAATATTGAAATAATGAAATGGCCAGTCCAGAGTCCAGATCTAAAGCCCATAGAGAATCTCTGTAAAATCCTTGCCATGGTAATGTCTAAGAAGCCCACTACAGTTACCAAACTGCGGAAGAAACTGCAAGAAGAATGGACCAGAAAAACGAGAGTAGTGTGAGAAACTAGTGATGTCGTGGATGTGCTGAAGTCATTCACAGCAAAGGACCAGATCTGCAGCTACCTAACTAAGTTAGCTAGCTGCCAACAAGTTTAACTTTTTAAAAGTGTGGAATTAAAAAACAAGGAATTTGTCACTAAACATATGTCATCTGATAAATATTACGTTACCTTGAGGAGCAGTGGCAGGAAGGGGCCCGGACAACAAGCTGTGATGTCCAGTATATCATTGGTTGGCCTGTGAATGTACTCATTTGTCCAGGTTAGCCAACCAAGCAATTGGACTTGGTTATTTGTCTAGGAAGATGTTTCACCTCTCATCCGAGAGGCTTCATCAGTTCATGTAGGCATCTTACCAGGCTGGGACTGGTCCAACTAACTGGTGTGGAGATCCAGGTATTTAACCTCCCACAAGGCCGATGATGTCATTGGAACCCTTTGTGCTCCAAGTGCCAACGACAGTCGTTGGTGGTAAGTTGGCTTCGACTTCATTAGTGCTCAATTGAGTGTTAACGACAGTCGTTGGAGTCACAGGAGGCCATTTGTGAAGTGGTGGCTCAGACCTCCTCCTCTGTTTAGCGATGGTTTCTCTACTTTTGCATAGATGGATTCTTTTAGTCCTCTTTCAAACCATCTGTCCTCTCTGTCCAGGATGTGGACATTGTTGTCATCAAAGGAGTGGGCTTTCTCCTTGAGATGTAAGTGGACAGCAGAGTCCAGGCCTGATGAGTTAGCTCTCCTGTGTTGGGCCATGCGTTTATGCAGTGGTTGTTTTGTTTCTACAATGTAGAGATCTTTGCATTCCTCGTTGCATTGGACAGCATAAACCAGATTGCTTTTGTGGGTGTGTGGTGTTCTGTCCTTGGGATGTACTAGTCTCTGTCTGAGTGTGTTACTTGGTTTGAAATACACAGGGATGCAGTGTTTGTTGAAGATCCTCCTGAGTTTCTCTGATACCCCAGCCACATACGGAATGACTATCTTGTTTCTCTTGTTATCTTTTTCTTTCTCAACCACTTTGGTTTTCTTTCTGGAAGCAGCTGCTGCTTTCACAAAGGTCCAACTGGGGTAGCCACAAGTTGTGAGGGCGCCTCTCAGGTGCTTGGGTTCTTCCCCTTGGGCCTGTGAGCTGGTGGGTACGTTATCAGTTCTATGTTGCAGCGTTCTGATAACTCCAAGCTTGTGTTCCAGGGGTTGGTGGGAGTCAAACAGTAGATATTGATCTGTGTGAGTGGGTTTTGTTGTCCTTGACTTCATCTCTGGTGGATTTGATGTTTCTGTCCACAGAGATAATATGTTCTGTAAAAGTTTGGACCTCTTTTGGTTTTATTTTAACCCATGTGTCGTCCACATATCTGAACCAATGGCTTGGGGTTACTCCTTTGAAGTAGTTCAAAGCCTTGTCCTCTACCTCCTCCATGTACAGATTTGCCACAATAGGGGATACTGGTGAACCCATGGCATTGGTTGGCAGTTTTGAAAAACACCTTTTTTTTTTTAAAAAGATGTCTGATGTTCCCTCGGCCTGTTATTTTTTCCACAAAAAGTGCCGAATTCCACGACAAATAGGCTTATGGTAACCCTAACACTACCCCCTAACCCTAACCGTAACCACTAACCCTAACAAAATGCTAAATTAAATCGATGAAGGCAGAGGCTTATTCGTCCAGGGAACATAGGACCCTGGAACATAGGAATGACCCATCAGTAGCAAGCACACACTATATGGTAGCTAGTAGTATTACATCAGCAAAACGTGCCAATTCATTTTCGATAGGCCAGGTTGCCAGGTCAGAGACGATCAGTCAATTCATCAAACGTACATCAGTTTGGGGGCCCCCCTGGCCCTGTCATCAGTTTTCACCAGATTTCTTGTTCAGTGCAGGATAAAGCTGACTGTTGTTATTATTGACTTCATGAAGCCTGATTCTTTCCTTTCTGGCATTTTTACACTTAACTTTTGTAATCTTAAAAGACGCCTAATAAGCGTATGGCACACTGAAATGTAAAAGAAATGCACCAGGTTTTGAAACTCATCAATATTTAATTCTCATATATTTCTGATAAAAGGCTGACCAATCATTGTATACGGTCCAGATAAAAGGGTTTGCTGAGCTGCCCTTCAAGTTGCCTACCGTTGGCACTGCCTGCGAGTCACGTGCCTCTCTGCAGAGCGAGTGGTCTGGGAGAGATAGTAAGGAACGGCGAAGAACTGATGGGTCAAGACGCAAGACGCAAGTCAACATCTGCTCTGCTTTCCACCCAGCCGGATCCTCATAGACAACTTAGTCTATGAGGGGGAGGGGTTCTTCCCGCACACTAAGGAGATAGATTAAAATTACATGAGTTATTTTCTCACATGTTTAGCAACAGTATTTATTAAAAGGCTTATATTTATACCCGAATAGGCTATTTATCGTGGTTTATTGGGAGAAACCAAGCATCATATGTAAAATCACCGCCAGAGCCAGAATGGATTAATCCATTGTTTCATAACCACATTTTGCACATTTTATGACAATTCGACTATGTGATTGGCAGTCGGATCAGGCTCCTTGGATCGAGTTGTCGAATAGTCGACTATTCAGGGTCCCCCACCTACTGGACAGGTACTTTTAGTTTGCCTAATCATAGCACATAGCATTACATGTGGTAACACAGCATCAATATGCTATCACTTATCAGTTACAGTAGTTCGGTAATACTATGTTGTTTGTGCAAGGAAGATTAGCGTTAGCATTGGCATCAGCGCTAATGTCACCAGTAGTGTAAATAAACCAGCCGTTTCACTTGCGCTGCTCACTTTCTCACCGCACGGGTTGGTGGAGGAGGGAGCATCAGAGGTCAGGCAGGGGGAAAAGGGTGGGACTTTGGACAGAGGCGGAGTTGTTCATGTTCAAATTTTTTCTAAGTGCTGTGCGACATGCCCAAAAGGTAAGAATAGCTTTAACACAGAACAGAAAGCGAGGAACTGGAGATAGGGGCCGTCTCAAAAGTGCATGCAAAAAGCAAAGGGAGCATTTCGAGATTTGTGTCAGCAGCTCATTCAATTTATTTTCTTAGACACCTCAAACAACGTTACAACAGAGATTAATTTTGCACTTTGTTGAAATTGTATAAGTGTTATTGTCCTGAGGAGTTGAATGTGAAAAACATGAGGACCTCCATTTCTTATATACAGTAAGAAAATAAAGAAATCAGTGTTTGGGAAATGTGTCCCCCACACAGCTGCAGGAACACAGATGGACACAAACACACAGCCCTCATGCTGTACAGTGTTGATCGTCTCCATCTCTGATCTTGTAGATCTTGAACGTGTCATCCACTGGCTTCAGTTCAGCCTCTGCTCACACTAACAACCACATGCACACACAGGTCTGCAGCTAGTTAGAGGTATCTGCCTGCCTAATGTCTGGTGTTAATCTGACCGACCCCCCCCCCCCAACACATTTCACAACCGCGCACAGTTTATTTGTCAACAACAAAAAAAACGTCTCCCTGTTTTTCTTCATTCTCTCCATCCGTGCCCTCCCTAACACATGCGGCTTTGTTCGCAGAGAGATTGTTGTGCAGTGACAGATTCAAAACACAGAAATACAAATCAGGCCTTTAAAATCGACTGAATAGAACTTGCCAGTATCAATCAATTCGCCCGCCGCTCGTCCCCTGTGGACTATGACAAAAACATCTATCTTATCGGCGCTGCTCGTGATGATGCGGCTGCAGTGTCTTCAATCTGCAATGCAAAATTAACCCTAGTTTAATACAGACCGGGTGAGGAAAGAAAGGGAATGTGAGTGTGTGTGTGTGTATGTATGGTTGTGTAGAAATCCAATGAAACATCAGCGAGTTCAAATCCTGTGTGTCGTTCCATTACTTGTTTCTGCTGTCCTTGAAGGAGACCTGAGCTCACACACATTATAATGGCGAGTTATGAGCGACAGCTGAAGAATCAAACTGCACCGACGTGAAGGGAGTGTGTGTGTGTGTGTGTGTATGTGTGTGTCTGTGGTGATGCAAAGGAGGAGTATGTTTAGCTGACAAAAATGACTTCCTCTTTGATGAAAAGGGTGGCCGTTGTGTGGAGAAAGGAGGATTTGAAATTGTCTCCTAGTGATTGTGATTGCGAAGCGCAGGGCCAGGCCATTATATCACTGAATCTTTGTTAAGCAGCCCCTGAGAGTGGCTGACAGCATAATTAATCTTACCATATGAACAAAGGGACCCACTCAATAGTACTGAGGACGCTTATTAAAAAAATACTAAACACACGCTCAACACCCACCCCCTCCCCCACTTTTGTTTCGCTCTGGCTTCCTTTTTGAAAAAAAAAAAAAAAAAGGAGACGCTGAGATGGTCGTAGCGGGAAACGTGGCGTCATTATCTTTTTGTTTATTTCTTCTTTTTTTTTTAAAGGGGATAGGATATGAGGTGGAGGATGGTTGGTTGGAGGAGGGGGCAGCACCTGGCAGAATGATGGATCATTCCATGCGACAGTGAACGATATTAAACAATAATAATGTTTATGTGATACCGCCAACCAAATAGTTTTAATTAGAAATTTTAGATTAGCGCAATCTTTCCCCTCACGTGAATATTCAACAGCAAGGGGATGAGGAGATAAAGGACCCCACTACACACACAAACACACACACACACACAAAGCACTGTCCTTATCACTGGCTGGTATAGCCAGAAGATGAAAAAATGCTAAAAATATAATTTTGTTGTGGAGGATATCTAGTTTGTAGATATTTTTGATATACTGATGGTTAACATTTTTGTAAATCAATGCTAGATACAATGATTCAGTGTAAGCCAACTTGTTTCAATCTCTCAGCAGTATTGCTGAAATCATTATCCCAACAATTAAACTGATGTCCAAAACATGTATTACACTCATGTTTTCATTTGTTTAAAACTTGTTTTTATTGGTCAGAATCACTTGGACCATATTTGTGGACAGAAATTTGATGACAGCCAAATTTTGGACCTCAAATATGGGGAGGATTTCAAAATCAAAGCAAGAAAAATGTGAGTTTTGGAGAATTGGTTTCCTGCATCCTGGTGAGTACGACTGGGGTTGGAGTGTGACAGTGAGCAAGCATGTGCAAGGTCAGGACACTTAAACCGTAGCAACTACTTCAGCCATCATTCATTTTACAGGTGCTCTAGCCGAAATAGAGAAATGTTCTGAAGATCGGGTACAGTGCCTTAAATATTGACACCTGTGCTTTTCCTACCCTGGCATGTCAACATGTCCTGTGGTTCTCCTTTAGAAACATTCTGTGATACTTCAACGCTTTATTTACATCACGCCTTAGCACGAAGAACTAATACAGAGCAATACTCAGAATCAAATAGTAAACATCAAGTAATTAATCGAGAGAAATACTAGAGATGTATATTTTTCTGTCGTAATTGTATAGAGATTATGAATCTTGGTCTGACAAGGAAGCAATATTTCATCAGGTCAGGTCCATAGTGATAGACAATGATTTCTTTTGAGTAATATTCATTAACTTCAAAATTTCTCCGAAGAAGGTCAAACTATACTTAAACCAAACATGCCAGGGCTGAGTTGGGCCACATTTCCTCTTCCTCTCACTTTCTTTACTTCTTCTTTTTTTTCATTTTTTGTAAAATGTCAAGATCGGTAATATGTCAAGAGGAACAAAATTCTCTATCCAATTAATGGTTGAGGTCTCTGCTATAGAGAAAATTACTTTGGATCTTCACATACAAAATGTGATGAATTGAACCATGGATATGAAAAAAAATCTTCTGTTATCATGTGTCATTATAGTGCACAGTTTTGATAACATTGTGTTTTCTGTTTAGTGTTTGATTGAGGGTGAGATGAGTGATGGTCTGCTGTATTCTTAGGAAATATTTTTAATATAATTCTGATTCATTTCTGAAACGATTACATTGAAATTAACCGCAGTTCTTCAAAACAAATCCCCTTTATCCTCCCTCTGTCTCTCTGTCTCTGGGGCTAAAATGGACTCGGCCTGGCTAAAAGAGGGGCGGGGTAGTATAATTCATCAGAAACAGGTCACACACACACATTCAAACACACACACAGATCATTTCTGCAACCACAAAATCACTTTAATATATTCCCAGTGCTACTTTTGAATATTAATAAAATATCAATTATTAATTTTGCCTTTGGCATGGCAAGATATACAAGTTTTAATTAGTGTACTGTACTCTTTCACAATTAAAAAATAATTGATGTCCATACATGCGGGCATTTTGCTGTGATGGTCTTTCTTGTTGTTGTCAACAGAGGAGGCGGCGGTGAGATGGTGCAGGCACTCTTGTTTCTTCCTCTTCTCCTTCTTGTCCGCAGTTCAGATGCACTTCGGGCCCGAGGCTATCAAGTCTTATTTTGATAAAGTGCAACATCAAAACAAGATAATGAGACAGATTCGGGGCTTTAAAAAATGGAGGGGGGTGCTGAAGAAGGAGGAAGGGACACTGATTAGAAGGAAGAGATTCTGTTTATGCTCGGCATTGAGATGATGCTGATATTTAGATGCAAAATCAAACTAGGATGACCTTACCAGTCACCACCAAGACATCACCTTTTTTGCCTTTTAAATCATCATAATAGTTAAAAAAAATATGCATCACTTGCTATTGCATTTACTTGCAGACCAAGAAGAACTTTTAATATTTGTACAGATGCATGTGCATTTATTTGACCTCCCAGCATCTTTTTCTTTCTATCTCTGGTGCCTTCGAGTGTGCATTTTTATTGTGTGTGCAAGACGGAGAGTGTGCGCATGTATCCTCTGCATGGTGAAGTGGCAGATGGAAGTATGAGAAGCAGGAAATCTGCTCCTGTCCATGTCAGTTCTGCTCCACAGAGCTCTAATAACTGAATAATAATCCTCCTGGTCTGTCTGCTGCTCTCTGCGCTCTCATTTCCTTCCCTCTACATCTTCTGATTGTCTCTTAAAGGTTTGTTCTATCGGGGGGTTTAATTTGTGCCAGATTCGGCCTGATCTATCACATGGAACAATATGCTGCTTACGTCGCAGGTGCTCCAGTACAGCTTAGTATAGTGTTGTTTATGGTAACTGTCATGCTTGTGTTGTCCAGTGTGTTCCAGGTGCTATACTTCTGCTGTTCTTCTTGTGCTTTCCTCTCCCTTGAAGCACCAGTTTCCTCCTTAACCAATGCTCTCTTAACTATGGATCATATTTGTACTAACACATCTACTGCGTCAGCTGCTTAATTACTGTTGGAGCCAAAAGCTCACTCCCTCCGTTCCATTCCTAATTACGTCTTGTATACAAAAAAATAGATAAACTAATGTTAAAATTCTTTATCCAAGCAAGAATAATGTTGGTAAAATATTTTGAAACGTTGGTCAGAAGTGCTATAGAAGTAGAGATTGCTAACCGGAACCAAAACCATTGCACCATTTACAAGAGAAAATGGAGAAAGGTCTTCAGGAATTTGGTTCAGTTGGGCAAGTTTTAATTGTTCAGCATAATTGCTCATATCAGCCACCCATGTTTCATGCTGTCTGGAGAGGAAGGCACTGACAGCGGAAACAGCTGATCAGTCATGTGAGCCAAATGTACGCTAAGTCAGAACTTACCGGCAAATTTGTTTTTTTCAAGACAAAAATCACCTCAAGTGAGCATATTGAGTATACAGCTTGCCAATGTGATACTTAGAAATGTGCATAAATATAAATATGTAATAGGAAACAGGGCTACTGTCAAAGGTTCCCCTTTAGAGGTTGATGCGGTAAAATGTAATATTAAAGTAAAAAAAGTCTTGATGAAATGTTCTGAAACAGCATACTTTAATATCTTTAGAGGAAGACTTTATACTACAATATTCTAAAAAAACTGCCGTTTCACAAACAATACTGTACAATGGGGGAACGGATATGTATGTAACCATAACCTAGCACACAGTCTGCACACTGTCCATGATGTGCTGAAGTGATAACATAAAAAAAACCCAACTGTAAGCTAAAGTGCCTGGACATGTTATATATGTTTGTCTGGGTAAAAGACACACAGTTCTTCGGGAATTTCTGTTGTTTTGTTGGCCATTGCCCATCATGAACCATTATCTGAATATAGAGCAGCTTTGTAAAAATAGATGTTTCCTGTAAATAAATCCGATTGATTTTATTCAAGTCAGACTTGGTCTGTGGCTGCTTGGGACTTGGGAAGGGTGAGAGACTCGTCTTCATGTTATGTCCTCATTGACCTTATTTTAATATGTCGAATACACATCAAATAAATGCTTAGAAACCTGTACATTACTTTTCATAGTTGTACTGTACAGTGAATGAGAACAGCCGGAACTGCCATTGACAATAAAATGGAGTGTTTTGGGACAGTTTCTGTTTCACAACTGACAACACTACAATAGAATCAAAATCATTTGGCTGTAAAAAAGGAAAACAAGCTCAGTCTCCATTCATTGCCTATGAAGCAGCTCAAGACTTTATACTTAATGACGTCACAAGTTTGAGACTTACTTATCTGGTGTTTGGCTTTGAGGGGCAGCAGATTGTGTTCACATATTGATTGAACTTTCTTTGACCATGGAAATTACATATTGGAATTTATTTATTTTTAGGATTAAATTTTGTTAATATTATCAGCTTTTTTTTTCAAAAAACATCCACGCACACAATTACAATTGAAGGCGACCCAGATTGGCATATCTACACTTCTATCAACATAGACCTTTTATCTAGAATTTGACAGCTGGACAGTGTGTAACTCAAAGTGAAACAATTGTGTAAAGTGGACAATACTATTAATGGAGACATCAGCATCTGAATAGAAGAAAAATAATTACAATAACCATCCATTCCTCTGATATCTGTGTATACAGTATGTATAGTGTGTGACGTGTGTCTGGGTTTAGCAACAGTAGGCCTGCTACATCCACTGATTAACTAACTGTCATTAACCCTCTCAAATTTAAATTCCTTCTTCTCCATTTAGAAAAACAAAAAAAAACATGGAGTGGAATGATAAAAAAACAGATCCAAGGGATTTATGACTCAGACACATTGAGGAGGAGAATAAGAGAGAGGGTAGACAGAAAGAGGAGAGTTTCAGACTTCCCTAATGGCGTTGGCATGAGATTTGAGGGTTTAATATTGCATGCAGTTGGCTTTTTTCTTTTTTGTGCAATTGACCAACATGACATGCCTAACTGTATAAATGGGCTGCTTTATGATGATAAGATCACTGGCTAATAAGATATTTATGTGACATGCTGATGGATCCATCTCCTCCCTTCCCCGTCCTGCCATCTTCACGCCTCGCCGAGCCGGTGAGGATCAAACGCAAATTCTCCAAATGGGGTCGTTAAATGGAGAGGAAATTTAATAAATTAATACTTTTTTTTCAGAGAAGGAGCTAAAAAAGAAAGATGGGAGAAAGAGACAGACAGACAGAGAGGGGAAATAAGTTTTCAGCCCTGACAAACAGTCAAAGTGACAGAGTGTTTATAATCTTTTGTTTTTCTTTGGCTTTTTTTGTACCTCAATTGTCCATTTCGTCTTCCTCTCAGTTCCCTTGCACAGAACCCCTCTGGGTATTTACACATGGGTGTCACTTGGGAGAGGTGTTACGCTTGTCATATTGTAGCTTAAATGAAGATCTTGTAGTTTTTATGATTACGACAAGGAGCACCAATGATGCAAAAACATTACCAAAATGGAAATGATTAAAAAAATAATCAGCAAGACCAGAGTTCCTAGGAGCTGATTACCTTGTGACCTGGTGCAAAGTATTCTCATTAACAGGTTCATATGGTATCTTACAAAATATGACGTATGTTGAGGGACCAAAACAACTTGGTTAAGATTAGATTCTTCCAGGACAAGAACAGTGGCCCTCTTCCCTACATGGATTTTGGCACTTGTATACTGCGTCACCTGACTTCCTTCTTTGTCCTGTGTAATTTCTATAGTAATAAATGGATTACGTACAAATTACAGTGCATTACCGTCTTTAGGTACTAAGTACAAACAGTGAATGGGGACAGCCTGCCTAGTGTATGTCTGACAATGTGATCGAATATCATATTGATAGACAGCCATCGCTCCACTTTGTCACTGGAAATGTTGTTGGTGTAAGCAGTTTGGAAGTTTTCAGTGCTAAATGACATTACACGCAAGGGAGGTAGGGTATAGTGAAGTGAATTCACAGATATGCACTGAAAACTCTAAGATCATCTCATAAAGTGAAGGGTTCCAAAGCAGGCTTTGACAACAGTGTACACAATAGTCTGTATGCTCCCAACCCTGCCACATATCACTGTATATGCTCTTATACAAACACATCCTCAGGAGTGGAGGTATCCAGAGGGCCCAATTAGGCAGGGACATGGAGAGAGAGAGTGTGTGTGTGTGTGTTTGTGTGTGTGTGAAAGAGAGAGAGAGAGAGAGAGAGAGAGAGAGAGAGAGAGAGAGAGAGAGAGAGATAGATAGATAAAGAGAGAGAGAGAGAGAGAGAGAGAGAGAGAGAGAGAGATAGCATGTATCACTGTGACTGGGTGTGCTTTTTGTCAACTGCCAGCCTTCATGTTTGACTACAGGCCTCCTGTCAGCTCCTGCATCGCATCCATAACAACTCATGACATACAGAAGACACTAGCAAGTACACACATGCATGCACCACACACACACAAACAAACACACACACTCTAAGTCAACATGGCCATGCTAATTGGCCTAATGCCGGTAATGAAGAGGCCTGACACACTAACATCTTAGCGAGTGATGCTTTTCATGAGCAGTATAAACACAAGACACCATCACAGCCTTCCTCCTACACACACATACTCACTCACAAATACACTAGACACTTAACATACCATTCTTTAGTCTAGCAAACACCATGCACAAACACAAAAACACCTCCCACATAGCCACCGGCAGCTCTCTGGTCATTGACAAAGACCCAGGCCCGTTTGTATTTACATTACTTGAAATGATCTGGGCCCGGCTCGATTGCTTTCTGCTTATATGTCATCACCTCTCAGAGATTTCGTTTTTTCCAACTGTTTTTGAATTTTCATCTGATCGAATCTGCAGTTAACGCTCCCCCTCTGCATCAAACCACCTTGACCCGTTCGGCGGCATCTTTTTAAATGTACGTCGCGGGGAACATATGCATATAAATAGACATCAGGACCGCCGTCAAAGCTTGTGCTTGTAGACGTGTGCACGTTCGTGCTTGTACATGTGCATCCATGCTTTGCAAAAGCCCACCTCTCCCAACTGGGCCGCAGCTGTCAAGTGTGCCGTGCCTGGGCGCGGTACAGATGTACTCACCCTGGTCAAAAAAATAGACTTTAACCTTGAAGCTCTCTTGGGCATGGTACGAATGGAAAGTGTGAGTGCAACCCTTCATTGCTCAGTGGAGTGCACAGAGACCAAAAGCCCAGCAGAAGACACTTCTCGCCAATGCCAGCTCTACAGATTACCAACCACTTCATGGACAGCTCCCTTATGGTGATATGGGAGACCTGGCTGCACAGAAACATACCTGACGTAGCCCTGGAGCTAGCAAGCTGCATTGTCTACACTTCGACTCTAAGGGACTCTATGCTGGGATATAGTTCGATTTTCTGTGGAAACACTTGTTGCAACAGTCTCTTATACTCATAATTACAGTTCAGGTGTAGATCATTTTAGTTTTAGTTTAAAGTTTAAAGCTAATAAGGTTGTAGCAGCTTCTATGATCAGTTCTACTTCTTCGTACACTCATGTTGGCAGATTGGACGCTACAGTGAAACATTACCGCCTCTCAAGACACAGGTGGTGTAACAAGATAGGATGGGCTGGGGCTAACTGGTTAGCATTCTAATTTAAATAGATATATCTGCATTACAATACATAGACATCTTTGACATTCAAGATTCAAAGTGTTTGTCATATGCACAGTAAGGGAACATGTTTTCCTGTACAATGAAGTTCTTCATTTGCTGTCAGGGCACATAGAGACAGACAACTATTCACACTCACCTACGGGCAGTTTAGAGTCAATTAACCTAACACCTAATGTCTTTGGACTGTGGGAGTAAGCCGGCAACTGTTTCACAATGTGCAGATAGGTGCAATTTCCCCATTTGCAGAGTAAGCAAACAAGAATGCGAGTCAACTAGTGCTAACTCATAAACACGTTAACTCGTTGTTTAAGTGAAGAGGTTCTACCACTGCTGGGTTTTTTTCTTTTGAAAGATGATTTTTTTGGGCAGTTTTCCAAGCCTTTATTAGATACGACAGACAGGACATGGGGTCGGAGAGAGAGGGAGAGACATGCAGCAAAGGGCCACAGAGCGGAGTCGAACCCGCGGCCTCAGCCTCCCTACATGGGGCGGCTGCTCCAACCACCCAGCCACCGGCTGCCCCACAGCTGTGATTTTGAGGGGGAAAAAACTGATAGGCTAACTGTGATAAAACCCCAAAGAGGAATCAAAAATGTCATAACATCAGTTTTGACAATACCTGACGAAAACATAAAATGACAACAGTAATGAGGTTGTGGCTTTTTGTGTGCACACTGACCATCACGATGCATTTTACAGGAACTTGTAGGGGTTTTATTAGATCAGAGCATGGACTCATTCAAGAACATAGAAAGGTAGTTCATCAGGGCAAAGGCACCTGTTCTAGTTTTTCCTCTCAACACACATACATGTACAAACGTGCACAAACAATCTCACACACACAAACACTCCTTCACCCACCCTCTCTTTAAATCTCGGGGGAGCTGCCTGTGTACTCTATATTTATTATCAGGGGTGGCACTGTTGATAGATGAGATACCTACTCAATTACAAGGGCACAACATTGCCTTTCCGAGTTGATAGGGTGAAAAACTGGCTCCTTTCTTCTTCCCTTCGTTTTTTTTTCTATCCCTCCATCAAGAAGGGTGATATACAACAGTGTTGGGGGATACATCTCTCCAACGCTCTCAAACGGCCTGCACCCCGAAAGCCCATCACCATATAAAGGACAGACAAGAATGGGTCAAATGGGAGAAGCGGTGACTTCCTTCAGTGTGGTATACATCCAGGAGGGATTTCTTTCTCTGCCTTGTATGTAGTCACGGCATAGTACATAAACAAACATGGCATACACATACACAGACACACGCACATGCACACGCACACGCACACACACACCTATACGGACATAAAGTGCAGCTGCAGCCAGAGGGCCCACAGCGACATTAATCTCCATCCAGCTTAGATTTGTGAAGCCGGGAGATTGAGAGGAGGCCGATGATGCCGGCTGTTTCAAGGCGGACATTTTGGAAGCATGATGTTGAGCTATGTTCCTGCAGCCGGCCGGGGGGGGGGGGGGGGGGGGGGGGCATCGACATATAAAATGGTTGTAAATTTGCATTAGGCCCAATCCATCATCATAGGATGGGTGAGAGGGAGGAGGGGGCAGATTGGGAGGGACACAGAGAGGCAAAGAGGGAGAATGTGGAAAAAAGCGGGGAGGAGGTTGTAGAGGAGGTGGTGCACCATTGAGCCGGCTGCTCCGCTTTATGCCGCGGCGCGGTGAGGCCGGCCTTCTCCTCCTCTCTGACAGATTTCTATTTAAGTGACTGTGAATGCAACAATTCCACAAATAATTTGTCAACCCGTGCACAGCTGAACTGGCTCTGAACCCGGCTCCCTCTCTCCATCGACTCCCACTCTCTTTCTTACTCGCTCCCTTGGCAACTACACACACACACACACACACACACACACACACCACAGAAGCAAAGATATTTAAATGTGCATAGTTGTAAGTAAACAAAATAGCCCCTCATTGTCCCTTTGCTCTGCTGTGTCTATAATTTATGTGTATTGAAGTTTATAGACGATAGATTTGCAAGGGCTTTCCGAATCGGGGCCCAGACTGGGCCCTTGCAGGGCACTTCACAAATTTCACAGTAAGATAACTTATATTTAAATTTAATGATTGAACCAGCGGATAAATCAAAGATAGAAAACTGAAGGAAGGAGAAAAATGACAACTGCAGATGCTTCCACATAGGGCATGAGGGCTCATTGAATGGTTTGATCAGTGTGAATACACACCGTCATGCTGATTACATGCACAACAATAAAGAACGAGAAGGGAAAGAGAGTAGAGTGTGAAATATTTTGGATATAACAAGTGAAAGAGACAATGGAAATAAGGAATGGCATCACTATCCTGATGCTGTTTGTTCAATAGATATTTTACACCATATGGTGGGTGATGGGAGAGGTAGGATACGAAGAGTATAGAGAGAGAGAGAGCTGAGGGGAAATAGAGAAAAGGGCCTTAAGCAATGACTTCAGAGGGCATAGCAGAAAAGGGGAAAAAATGTCTTCATTCATCATTATTGTCATGGGCTTTGGCAAATGATAATAATTTGTCTTCATCCCTATTTTTAGACAATGAGCCACAATAGCCATTTTGGCCAGATGGGAAAGACGGTCTGTGTGAGCAATACGCTACATTTTGTTTGATGTCCTTTTATATGGAATTTCTTAATTAGGACTCTCTGCCACCAGTGTCTCTTTCTGGACTATTATTTTAAACATGCATGCAGTTCAATGACACATTTAGATGTATGGATCTATAGGTATGTAGTAGGGTATGTAGACTCATTTCTTTTGTAGCATATTTATAATTCATATATACTGCACTTAATATCTCATTGTCCAAATATGCAATTTTAGTTTTGCTTTGCAACAAAAAATGTAACTGAATGATAATTGTCAATCATGTTACTGTATCCATATTTATAAATGAATTGATAGGGACAATTGTAACATGAAGTAACATAACAGAAACACACACAACCATGAATGCATAGTAATTGCGTCCCTGGGGCAAACTGATTTCCCAAAAGCATATAGCATACCTATAATCACATGATAGACAGAATAGAAATGTTGGCATGGGACATGAAAGCATTATTAAAAGTCGGGAGGCTTGTATGTGTGTGTGTGTGTGTGTGTGTGTGTGTGTGTGTGTGTGTGTGTGTGTGTGTGTGTGTGTGTGTGTGTGTGTGTGTGTGTGTTACATGGAAGCCCTGATGTGTTTGTCCCTGCTGAGCCTGTACTGAGGTCACAGTGTGAACTTGGATGGATGAAGATAAATAGTAGTAGAGCATGACATACGGAGGAGGTATAATTGACATCTAATGTGCACGGTGACCCTGTGACTCGTAGGTTACCACCAGGCCACAGCATAAACACACGGCATTATTTGACCGGGCTATAGATGCTTTGTAAACACTGCAATCAAATCAATTTCCTACCACTTCTACTCTAACACCATAACAGAACTTTATGTTCTACTGACACAAAAAAGGCATGGACAATATAATAAGAAATATATGTCTTATATACTGTATTTATATATATATACATATATTGTATATATGATCATGAATTTTTGGGTGATACATTAATGATTACATAATTTTTAACTATTGCAAAACTAACCCAAGACCTTTGTGAAAAACAAATATTTTTACCATCAGTAATATTTTTTTTATAATTATTTGAATTATATTACAAAGCCATGTGGTCTTTTAAATTAAAGTCCCACTCCAGACACATTTTAAAGTATTTAAATGCTATTCTGCTATGAGTAATATTTGACATGGTTTTCCAACTTTCTATGCAGAACATGGATCTGGAAGCACATCTGCTCTTTCTCCCTCATTGAGGATTTTGTATATGGCCTCGTCCCGCCCAATGCTGCTTGTGCTATTAATCACCTGCATTCTCTTAACTTCACTACATTTTCGCTTCCGGAGGTTGACGAGCAGGCCAGAGGTGAAAAAGTAGCGTGCTCATCAAGATGACTAAACACATCGGAGAGAATCAGCCATAGACCTATATGACGGTCTTGCACTCTTGACTACATTCTATCAAATTTAGTTTATTTCCTTTTCATTTTTTGTGTGTGGCTGTTTGGGATCACCTAGCTCGCATGTTTAACTTCTGAGGAAATTGGATTCAACATTATAAGAACATAAGTGCGAACAATTCAGCAATTGAAGAATACATCTTAAATCCAATGTAGACCTTTCTTAAGAAGACATTTAAGAAAAAAAACTTACATTAGATATTGGTGAATAAGACCCATTCTCCACACTAATATAGTATATAGTGCATATTGCATGCTAATTATGACGTACGTCATTACCAGCAGACAGTTCACACTGAAATAAACTAAAGCAATATGTCCTCTCTTCATCACAACTGTATCAATAGATGCAATACTCATATGGCTATTGCTGAATATGAATTGTTTTTCACAAATGTTGTCTTCTGATATTATTTCATGTAAAATGTATGTATTTTGGGGTCCCGTCTTAATGTCTTAATGCTCCTCTTCTCTGGTCTCTTGTGTATTTTCTGTGATGCTGTAAATGGAGCTGCTCCGATACAAAACAAATTTCAGACTTGCTTTAACAATAAAGTACTTGTATTATATTGTGAAATACCACTCACCCACTCAATTTAATATTTTCCCGTAATGTTTTAGAGCAAATATAAAATTATTTTTTTTGTCTACAGTATATTAAACATGAGGTCCCAAACCTTTCCTCTTAACTGTCAGCTACCTTAACTTTACTTGTTGCCATCATACACAACTATTTTATCCAATCAGTTAAGTATTTAAACATCTGCCTCACAGTCCACCATTGCACATTCTGACTAGCCATAGTTTAATTCAGGATCAGTTGAGTATGTCCACTAAACTCACGTCTTATACTTGGAAATTCTTGCTAAACTAGTACTCATTGAGCCATTTCTCGCATACACAAAATCCACATACAATGCATTTGGAATGCAAAACACACTCAATTGTATGTTATATTTAGTATGAATAGTATAGTCAGTATATCATTTCGAACAGCAGGTGTCTATTATTTTAACCCTCACACAACCAACTATGCAATTGTACATTGATCTTGAGTTGCTGTGGACTTTAGGATCTTTCCCATTGCTATCTTCTGTCTGTGGAAGTGATCAACATAAAACCTCACCTGGAAAAAAAAGTCTGCTACATGAGAGGTGGCTTGGAAGAAACAATGCAACTGGATGTAATGTTAATATACAAATAAAAGAGCACCACCAACAGCAATTCAAATTAAAAAAAAAAATGTATATAAATCCCTGGGATTATGACTTTATAGTTCACTATATGAGTTGTCTCTCAAAACCTTAAAATTGAAAAGGTACCGGATGTTTGTCAGAGTAGATTACTATGAATAAAGCACTGGCAGTTGAGCATTAGGGTGTGTGTTTCCATCTGTGTTGATGGGGAGCATATGGTGACAACAAAAGACAAACTCTGGTTGACAAAAGCCAAGTTATTGTTACAAAGTTAATATCCTTCCACTCTTTATGCAATATTAACCATCAGCACGATTTGGGTTGTTTAGCAGGATTAGTGTGGTTCAGTGTAATCAGATTGGCATCATGATGATGAGAGTGAAATAGCATGCATATTTAGTAGCCTTCTGTTGTTGATATTGAACTTCAGTGATTTTATTTTGCTATAAATAAATAGTGGTTTTACATGGTGGTTCAACAGGAAAAGCCCAGATTGACATTGACTCAGAGCTAATCATTGCAGGGAAAGTCACTGGAGGACTCCATTAAAACTTTAAAACGAGGTGATCGAGCATCAAATCTAATTTATTCCAGATGGTGGTGGAGGAGGAATATTAAAGATATATAGATATATATATAAATATCTATTAGAGTCTTTAGTTAATGTCATTGGTACTTTTTTATACTGTGAAGTTAAAATGTTTACAGATAAAACAAGTGATCACACTTCAAATCCTTAATTATTTTTTCTGTCCAACAAATCAGGTCCAACTGTCCTCTGGTTCCTTTTGGTTTCGGAGACAGGAGACAGTTTGGATATGACGTCTAATGCAGACATCTATTGAACTAGTGACGTCTTCTGTACTTCAGAAGACTGATGTCTGAAAAACAATGCCGTCACATAAGTATGAATCCTTGATACTACATAATATTTCATGGCTCTTTAATGTCCAATATCGGTCATTAGAGAACAATGAAATATTAAATGTACACTTGCCCAGCATTATTTAAAACATAACGGAACGTGGGGAGAAAATAAACATACATACGTAATGAATTGACACATAATAGAGCTACGTTTCAACAACAGCTACAGAAAATAACCTCACTTTTATCTTACATTACTTTGAAGGTTATCCACAAAAGATTACTGTAACAATTACTTCAATTAAACACAACAAAATCTTATGATTTTTCCTATACTTTCAAGGATTGCACGCATGACTTTTTCAGGTCTGGAAAATTAAATTTTGAAATCTTGAAATTTGAAAATTCCATTACTATTCCAGGTTTTCCCTGACTGTGAGATTACAAAGCATGTAGTGATTGAACTGTAGATGGTGGAACATGCATACAGAGTAAAAAATAATCCACTGTTGAATACAGACAAGATTGTTCACTGAACTGTTTTTCTTAAATATCAACAGTTTATATTAGCCTACAAAGTGTTTTCTTTTGTTTTATGTTGCAGATAATGCAACAATAGACAATAATTATTCTTGTTATACTAAACAGTGGTTAATTCTTCAGGCTGGAATTGAAACACCAAGGCCAATTGTTCCCCACTGAACACAAATCCATCCTCCATACACGCTATACGAGTGACATATCCTCTGTAACCCACCCTTCTCTCTCTCCCTCTCTCTGCCTCTGTCCATTTCTCTCTCCTCCAACATTATCCTATCGGCTGGATCACTCTGACCAGTAATTTATAACACCTCCACTGTAGTCTTCCATTCCAGGGATGTACCAAGGGCTCTTAAGACACTATTGATTTTTATTTGATTAAATGTCTTGCTGGTTTGCAGCAAATTAGCAAGAGTTTAATCAAATCACAATCGATACCTACTTAATAATCCCCCAACACACACCTCTAAAATCTATGGTAAAATTCAGAAGTGAATAAAAGGGAGGAAAGAGTCAGGAGAATATGACCATGTTTGTATGGATATAAGGTGCTTGCATATTAAATAATGGACCTGTCTGCAAGTTTGTGTTTAGTATAGTGTGTGCAATTTTTGTTGTGTATACTACACACTAGAACATATCAGCTCATGTTTTTATGTACAGCTTTCAGCCACAAAGCTCTGGTGGATCATTTCCTCCTAAATACAGAAGTGAAATCAACCCTTTTAATATAAAGTGCCGTTTTTTCATTTTCTTGTTCATCAGTGTGCCTTATCAACGTTAAGCCTTCCATCATCTACAAAGCCTGAGCATGCTATCCTGTGGAGAAGGCAACAAGTACTAGCCAATCAGTGATAGAGTTGGGCAGGTGATCGCTGAATGTGGATGGGAAAAAAATCCTCCAAACTACTGTAGATTACAGGCTGCCAATGGCTGTGAAAGAGGTAATTTGGCATGTGGATAAGGTACTTCAACATTTCCAAAAAACTCTGTTGTAAACTTAATCACTGATTAAGCTACCGAGTGCCAGTAGTGACGCGTATGTCTAAGGTTACTGACGCCTGGGTTAAAGATTTCTAGAACAATTCATCCATCCAAATCCAAACCAAAACAGCCATACAATGTTTTGGTTACATTGCATTTGCAAGCATTTGGAAAAAAGCCACGTGGCAATATTATTAAATCATTCAACAATTATACAAATGACACTGTCCTCCGCCCCCAAAACAACCCCATATGTTGTTTGAATAAGAGTCATTATGACCCACATCTACGTTTATGATTGGGAGCAAAATAGGAATACATGTGGCATAGTATAAATAGCGAAAAAGTCTGTGTAGGTATGAGTCAAACAAACAATTCAATTCAATTGAATTCAATTCAATTCAATTTTATTGAATTATTTTATGGTTATCTCAGGACACTTTACAGACTAGGTATAGACCACACTCTATGACTTATTTATGATTTACATAGACCCAACAACACAGGACTTTCACCCAGGAGACCACTGTTCATATCCTTTGTGAAACCAAGAGTCAATGCTGACGCTTTTTTTTTACGTTATGCCACGTCATGTATGTCACGTACATCACCTACATCCCATACTTGCTTTCATCTACTGCTGATTTGGATTTTTCCCTGTCAAGTTTTGACCACAAAACATTTACTATGGCGTATCAGCTGTATTTGCATCAGTTGTATACATAGTGCTCAGCCATGCTAGCAGCTCTGGGAGCCTGTATTTATGCAAAGCGGGGCTATGAAGTAAATGCCAATCTCACGTATGGTTTTGGAACATTTACAGTGTTTACTTTCAGTGTAGCAGTGTAAGTTTAACTTTCAATTAATCTGTCATTTCTGGTCAAAAAAGCCTTCCCGGTTTCTCAGAGTCCAAGGTGTGTTGTGTTCAAAAGAAAAGATTCAAACAATTAATTATTAAATTAAATCATAAATAAAAAAATGTTTTCCAGTTGATTGATTGATCGACTGGTCATTGCAGCCCTAGATGCAATACACCTACCCTGTAGTTGTAATTAACAAAGTGTGTACAATAAGATTCAAGACATCGTACCTTCTTCTGATAGAAATCTGTTTGGAACGGCACACACTCAGAAAAACCCTCTGGAAACGTATGTGCACCTCCCACCCCACTGTGAAACCCCCTTTAGACATCAATCATTTTTATTGGCCAACTGTGAGAAGGCCTTTTCGAAACAGTGAAGTATCACTTTCAACATCGCTACCAATATAGTACAGGGTGAGAGGCAGTGACTGATGTTTTGGTGCCAGCTGATATATGCCAATACTCTCTACAAAGGCCATGTGTTTGTATTATTTTTCTTCATCAAATATGACCAAACCTTGACTTTAGATGCAAAGAGCACATAATGCTCATGTTTGCCTTTTTCCTCTTCTAAATAATTTGCTTTCATTGTGGTTATTAGGGCCAAGGTTTCACTGGACTGTGTCCGTAGTAGGGCTAGGCATGGACCAAAATAACCCAGAACAAAAGAAATGACAGTATCTGGTAATGTCTAAGATCTCTTTAGAAACTTTAGATTGCGTTGAACCAGAATCCAGAAGGGGACTTCCTCATTGCAGAACTATTCAAGGACACAGGCATTAGGTAATGTATTTTCAGACGTACAAATCACCCTGACCTCGTCTCTACAGGAAGGTACCCATGTTCCCCGCTTTTCCCAAAAAGGGTTCTATGTTCCCCGATCTGTTATTTTTTCCACATCAGTACGGAATTCCAAGGCAAATAAGCCTATGTAGACCTTAACCCTACCCCCTAACCCTAACAAAATGCTGAATTAAATAAGGGAAGGCATAGGCTTATGTGACCTGGGAACATAGGTATGACAGATTCAGTACACAGACTTTAAACCAGACTTTGACCGGAAACCTGTTTTTGATACCTCAAAAACAAGGATAATTGTGGACAAAATAAGTTTCCCTTGAAATGTAATTGAGTATGCAGTATAATCGAATGGAAATGTAATTTTTAGGATAGAGGGCTCCATGCCATTACTTTAGCTGGTAAACATAATCCATCATAATCCTTAGTATTTCAACAAAAGCTGTCTTCAAAGTAATGAAGGTTCAATGTAATTAATTAAACGTGCATTGCCCATTCAAAGCACTCCTAATGGAAGTGGAAAATATTGATATCACAATCGACAGATATTATAATGTGTTTAAAATTAGATTTTAGTCCTTGTTTTTTGTAATTGTGGTGCAGTCATGTGCTATGATGTGCATTTATCACTTGGCTGGCATTAGCAGGATTTGTAGGCCTGATGGTAATCAGTTCACCCCTCACCCCCAACTCCCTGTTCCCGAATCAGAATCCAAATGAAGAAGAATGTTTGTCAACTGCAACACGGAATTTGGTAATGCAGCCAGGACTACCGGTTTGCTCAGATTGTCTTCGGTGAGTTTAATGGTTTGAGTTGGAAAAAAGGGTTGTGAAAAACATTGAGCATACAAGGCAGGACATGCAAAAAGATATCAGGCATTAATTAAGTTGACTAGAAAAACAAACTCTTTTAAAGGTGGCATAATAATATATATAATTTTAAATATAGAACACCCCAGGATCATTTTAGGATGTTTTGCATATCACACTATCAAAAGACAATTTACCTAGTTAATATAACTCTTTGAATATGATTGACATAAAGCCATCCATTCAAAATCAATTTGCTGAAACACTTGTTTTCTCAATTGCATTCTCATGAGAAACATAATCACTGACTGGATTATGTTGGCAGGCAACGTTTATTTTTTTCAAATAAATAACAGTCCTGTCTGTTCTTAGGATTAGCAAAAAGGACCTAAACAATGAAGAACAAAACAAAAGTATTGCAAGGGAAAGATGGTGGTTTCATTAAATAATAACACATTGTGTCCCATGCTTTAAATTACCACATTCTTTTTCTTTCACCATGATGACACACACACACACACACACACACACACACCCACACACACACACACACACACACACACACACACACACACACACACACACACACACACACACACACATACACACACACACACACACACACACACACACACACACACACACACACATACAGCTGGATGGCTAAAAGTGTAGCCCTACATAGGTTCAAGGCAACATTATACTTCTTGCTTGCTTCCCCCAAAGCATGATGGGAACTCTACTTCCAGAAACTCTAGTTCCAAACTGTATCCCAAATATAACTAAGAAAATGAATAACTGGATTGATAAAATCAAATAATATTAGCTTTTTTTGTACTTTGAATAGATTTTGTATATTGTAACCAGCTGGTTAAAAGTAAACACCTTAAGCATTTCCTTTACCTTAGCATTTCATGTACAGTATGTAGTTTTGCCAGTGATCATCATTATCATGCAGACAATAAATAACTCACATGAGCTTCACTCTGGTAAAAGCCTGTGAATTTAGTCAAAAAAACCATTGGGTAAAGAAAATGTTCAAAGTGTAAGAACACTCACAATAAATGATCATAAAGTGCAGGCTTTAAAATTCTTATATTGACCTGCTTGTATAGATGTCAGGTTGCATGTTTACTGGCAATGATCCACCAAACCTTTTAATTCTCAAAATTCTCCCTTCATCTCTGCATCTATTACATCAAGCTCAGAACACTCAACCTTAAACAGCTAACAGTAAAAACTTTCCTGGTTATATTTCCCCTCTTATTTTTCCATTCCTCTGCAAAAGACAAAGCCAACCTCATTTAATGTCAAGTGTTGTTTTAAGACCTTGGGATTAAAGCTATAAAGTGGCGTCTGTCAGGGTCTTTGACGCCCTGGGGCCCCCTGCTAACATCTGAGAGCAAATGTGCCGTTGTTCAGTATCATCTCCCATCATATCATGTCAGTGGTGAGGAGACGGGCCGATGAGACAGGCAGCCTTCACAGGAGCTGACAGGGCTGATTCACATCAAGAGCGCTTCATCCACAGCTGGGGTCAATCGAAGCTGACTCCACGCCTCTCTCAGCCAAAAGTGGATATCCATCCCAGTGTTCATCACACACGTGTTGTGGGGGGCTGAGAGACTAATGCTTGACACTTTATGATGAAGACAGGATGATGTTAAAGAGCCTTGTTGATGGGGATTAGATGAGAAGGGAATTGGAAAAGAAAAACTCTGATGTTTGATATCTTATGCCACACAGAAGAAAGGGGGTAATGTCTGCTCTGATGATTGAGGGGAATAGATATCCAGTAACAACAGGCTGGAGAAGCTAGAGAAGCACACAATTAATGATATTGCATGTAGTCAGGCCCATTTTGACACAATAGAAAAAATCATGTTGATGAATTGCAAGGGTGCAAAGAAGTGCAAGCAGCAGCTGTGGATGACCACCAACGTTAACTCTATGCTTTTTAGTCACCATCCCTGCTTCAACTGAATAAGTATAAATTCACTCATTACGTAGTGTCTTTTATCTCTCAATCATCAAAGACATAAATGCTGATTTTACAAAGATATAGGGCTGGACTGGGCATCTGGCAGACCAGGCACTTTCCCAGTGGGCCGGCTGCCTTGGGGTTGACACCACTGTCTATATTTTTCTTGTTTTGTGTTTGATTGGCCCATAAAACAGGTAGATCCACCCAATTTTTGCCTTCTTCTTAAGTGACACTGATCCGTCTCAATCGCATGTTTAAACTTCTCCCCCGGATTATGCTCATTGCCTTTATTAAACAGCATCTGCAAAAGTGGATAAGACAAAACGTAATGAGGGGTAAAGCAATTAAAGGTCAAAAAAAGACAAGGCCTTGGCGTTCAAGGCTATACAGCCCCAAAAATGTGTTAATTCCCCTGATTTATAGATATTTTGAATTACTTCCTCAAATGTTGAGAAAAAACAATTCGGCCTTTAAATAATATAATATGTACCATACTGTATATGACAGGGCCACCTAAGGGGTCAGTTGTCCCGGGCCATGGGTTCTTACCTTTAAATAATCTGGGAGTATTTTGGAGATTCTTGTCCTGGGCATGTGCAAGACAAAAGACAGCCCTGTATATGACTGTTGTGGGTGTGGGCCAAAATGAAAACGTTCATTACTTTTTAATAGTTACTTAAAACAGAAGAGAGTAGAGGGAAGAGCTAGTCCTGGTTCACACTGTATCAGGCAACACATCAGTCAATGGGGTGTGATGACATTGGGTTCAGCCAAAATAGGGCTCAAAGGAACTCCATTCATCAGACAGTGTGGCAACAGACGACAATAAACAATGTTTTTGAGAGCCTCGGCAGCAGTGAAGAAAGGGATGGAGTCCCAAACTGAAACAGTTAGGTAAAAGTATTTTTGAGACTGAATCATGAATGAAATAAAAGAGGCAATATGTTACTCAACTTTCTGATACAAAATGCATAGAATTTTTTTCCTTGCATTATTCATTTAAATTTGACAGAGGGACTGCATCCTATGTTTACTCACCAAAAATTAGTTTTGTCTTCAGTCTGAATCAGGGCAGGAATATCACAATGCCGAGGCCGCTGTCTGGCCTTGATGGCCTTCTTGTACGTGGCCCACACCATAGTACGACTCTCTGTCTGTTCTGTTCTTTCCCCACACTGCCTCTCTGCCCTCTTCTGCCAAGTCAACCTGTGCAACGGAATGTTAGTACAGCCCCATTTCATTTCCAGGGTGTTAAAAATCACAGTTTTGTCAAAGCCTCTGCATTTCATATCAACATACGAAGCATTCTTGAGCGATGATATGAAACAGATTTCATATGTAAACCCATCCATGGCAATATTAGACAAGTGTTCCTTAATTAAGAGCGACACGGGCCACATATGGAGGAAGCTGGGGTCAAACAAAGACATGACTTTCACCCTGAAGACCTCGGTTCGTGTCCCATGCGTCACTGTATTTCCATTACAAATGTAGGTATTTTGATCTACCATCTTTTCTTAACCCTAACACAGTGGTTTTGTTTAAATTTACGACATTAACCACGTGTTCCCAAAGTTTAAAACAGTGAGTGTACTGGAGTGACTTCAAAGTTGGACGTGCAGTGCTACCCAGTGTCTTGACAACAAGGGGTCCTGACAAAGTGACTGTATGGAGTTTAGATAAAACCCGGTTTCTTAGTACATGCACAGGAATGTAATCAACCTGTGTGACCACATTAAAAAAATGCAAGCATATAGGGCCTCCTGATAGCTCACCTGGTAAAGTGGGGGTCCCATGTACAATTAGACCAAGGGTTTGAATCCAACCTAAGGCCCTTTGCTGCACATCATACCCTCTCTTTCTCTCTCCCCCTTTTCTGTCTGCCTGTATCTATCATAAAGGCAAAAAATATATATCTTCAAAAAAATGTAAGGGCGCACTCACACTGTCCTTCCGCACCGGGCCAAAACAGGTTTTGCGGGTAAAGCCCAGTGCGTTTGACCAGTTCGAGTGCAACCGCTCCGCACCTAGCTGCGGCCAGCTGGCCATCCACAGCCCGTTTGAGAGAGGTGGGCTTTTGTAGAGCGCGTTTGCACATGTACGAGCGTGCACACGTGTATGAGCACAAGCCTACGGCGGCTCTCACATCATTTATGTGCGCCTGTTCGGACATAGAAAAAAAAAAAGTACCCTAAAGCCCGGGGCGCGGTGCGGAAGGACAGTGTGAGTGCGCCCTAAGAGTAAAAGAGCTGGTGGGTTTTTGAGTTTCTGACGTGATTCGGAAAAGTGACAGCTACCTGATCTGTACTGTGTGTATGTAACTGTCAACAAAGATGAGAAGGAAGTAAGATGCAGTGATAACATTGTTTAGGTCCATCATTAATTAACAATCCTCTACATGAATCAGATCTGATAAAATATGTAAACAACATACATGTCTGTCCCACACATATATGCTAACATGTGATGTAAATATCAGTCACCATATATACTCATTGTCAGATCCAGGGCAGGAAAGAGGACTCAGATGCGGAGGATTGCGGATCAACACTGAATTTATTATCTTGACGACTGGGACGTGGCACAGGGAAAAACCCACAAACAAAAAATCACTCCGCACAGGAGGAACAAAACCAAAGTCGTCAGAAAAAGCCAAAGTACAAAATAAAAGCGCTCCACACAGGAGGAAAAAACAAAAGGTAAAGTTAACAAATAAATCTCAAAATAAGAACACTCCGTACGGAAGGAATAAACAAATACAAAGTGAACAAAATAATTATTTAAACAAAGACGCTCCAACCTGGAGGAAAAAACAAAGTCACAAGTGAATTCAAAAAGGGTAAACTTACTTGGACAAAAAGAGTACAAAAACCTGAACAATGAAACAAAGATATCAAGAGCATTAACAAGACTGTGGAACAAGACGCTGGATACATTTGACGCAGGGTAAGAAATAATCTGGCAACGGGACAGGGGAAAAGACACGGACTTTATACACATGAAGGGAGGGGAACCACAGGTGAAAACAATCAAGGAATCAGGGAATGACGTCAGACCGGTGACACAAGAGGAAGGGCAAGTGACCTGGAACGAGAGGAGAGTTATCTTTCAAAATAAAACAGGAAATTCACAAGACAAAAACAGACAGTACCCCTCCCTCTAGGGCCGACACCTGACGGCCCAGGGAGTTCAGGATGAGCTTGAAAGAAGTCCCTGATCAAGCTAGGGTCCATGATGTGGCGAGAGGGAACCCACTGTCTTTCTTTGGGTCCATACCCTTCCCAGTCCACCAGAAACTGTCTGCCGCCAGTAAATGCTTGACCTTGTAAACTGGTCCCCCTTCAATCACCTCCAGGGGAGGAGGGGGTGCCGCTGTTGGTACCCTGGAGTTCTCCTTCACTGGTTTGACCTGGCTGACGTGAAAGGTAGCCGCAGGTCCGACGAGTCTGGTGACTGGGAAGGGTCCGACGAATCGTGGGACCACCTTCTTGGAGGGAACCTTTAGCCGTAAGTCCTTGGCCGACAACCAAACCTTCTGGCCGGGCTGATAGGTAGGGGCAGGTCGTCTCTTGCGGTCTGCCGCTCTTTTCACTCGATCCCCCTGCCGAATCAGTACTTGACGGGTGGCTGCCCAGATGCGGCGACAGCGTCGGATCATGGCATGGGCTAAGGGGAACGACACCTCCCGCTCATTCTCTGGGAAGAGAGGTGGCTGATAACCAAAGACAACGTGAAAGGGAGAAAAATCAGTAGCAGATGCGGGAAGAGAATTGTGTGCATACTCAACCCAGACCAGGTGCCTGCTCCATGTGGAGGGATTCTGTAATACCAGGCACCGGAGTCCGGTTTCCAGTTGTTGAAACGTTCAGTCTGGCCGTTGGCTTTCGGTTGGTAACCAGAAGCTGGTAACCATGGTAACCAGAAGTTGGTAACCATGCGCAGATTGAACATGCCTACACATACTCCCGGACCTTCGGCTCCATGGATGGCCACCAGAACTGCCGGGAGATGACGGACATAGTCCTTCTGACTCCCGGATGACATGAAAGCAGCAAGGTGTGAGTCCAATGAATCACCTGTGGACACAACTCGGTGGGGACGATGGTTTCTGGTTCCTTGGCTTTAGGCTCGGGGTCGATAACTCGTGACAGGGCGTCGGGCTTGACGTTGCGGGACCCCGGCCTGTAAGAGAGGGAGAAAGAAAAGCGTGAGTTTAGCCTTTTGGCTTTCTTGATGTATTCTAGGTTCTATTGATCAGTCCAGGCTAGGAATGAGTGGTCGGCCCCCTCCAGCCAATGCCTCCATTCCTCCAGGGCAACTTTCACCGCCAGCAACTCTCGGTTGCCGACATTGTAGTTCCGTTCTGCCTTGGACAGCCATTTTGACAGGAAGGCGCAAGGGTGCATCTTGCCGTCCTGCTCTGAACGCTGCGAGAGGACTGCTCCCACCCCTTCGTTGGAGGCGTCCACCTCCACCACGAATTGGCGGCGCGGGTCAGGCATGGTGAGGATGGGGGCTGAGGTGAAGCGCCTCTTTAGGGTCTGCCAGGCCTTCTCTGCTTCTGGCGACCAGCGGAACTGCACCTGGGTAGAAGTGAGAGCATGGAGAGGAGCAGCTATTGCGCTGAAGCCTCTGACAAATCGCCTGTAGAAGTTAGCAAACCCCAAGAATTGCTTAACCTTCTTGCGACTGTCAGGCATAGGCCAATCGGCCACAGCGCTAACTTTAGTCGGGTCCATCTGTAACTTTCCAGGGGCTACAATGAAGCCCAGAAAAGATATGGTGTCGGCATGAAAAACACTCTTCTCGGCTTTGACATAAAGATGGTTATCTAGAAGTCATTTGAGCACTCCGGTAACATGGCTCCGGTGGGTGTCTAGGTCGGGAGAGTAAATTAATATGTCGTCGAGATACACGTAGACAAAGTGGTCAAGAAAATCTCTAAGGACGTCATTAACCATGGCCTGAAATACTGCCGGCTCATTGGTGAGACCAAAAGGCATGACGCGATGCTCGTAATGTCCACTAGGGGTGTTGAATCCTGTCTTCCACTCGTACCCCTCCCCTATAGTCTATGCAGGGTCTGAGGGATCCGTCCTTCTGACAAAGAAAAACCCCGCTCCAGCGGGTGATGAGGAGGGACGGATGAGCCCTGCTTCCAGAGAAGCCGAGATGTACTCTTTCATGGTCTCCATCTCTTGTCCAGAAACCAAATAAAGCGTCCCTTAGGGATGGGGGAGCCAGGGATGAGGTCAATGGGACAGTCGTACGGACGATGTGGGGGGAGAGATAAGGCCTTGGTCTTGCTAAATACTTTCCGTAGATGATGGTAATAAGGTGGGACCCAGGTTAGGTCCGGGTACTTAGTCAGTCATCAGACATCAGTCAGATAGCTAGACACTGTACAGTCTTTGGCGCACCCCTTTTTCCACCTAATGATGTTTTCAGTCTTCCAGTCTATGTGTGGGTTGTGTTGTTTGAGCCATGGATATCCTAAAATCAGTGAGTGCATGGGAGACGTGAATAAATAAAAACAAATGTATTCTTCGTGACTGTCAATACACATTCTTACTGGCTCACTGACATGGGTTATGGCAAAAATCTCTTGGCCGTTGAGCGACCTGGCCCGGATGAGTTTGGCCAGTCGCTCTGAGCGGATGCCTAGCTCTTTAGCTAGTCCCCAACTCATCAAGCCCTCATCAGCTCCAGAGTCGATGAGGGCTTCTTGGTTGAACGAGGCATGATGCAAAATTTGGACGGTGGTTAGAGTACGGGGAGTATGGTGAGAAGATTTAACAGGACTCACCGTCTGGGGAATCTTGGCTGGGCATGAGACGACGAGGTGTCCGAACTCCCCACAGAAGAAACACCTCCCCTCCAGCAGTCGCCTTTTCGCTCCTCTGGTGTCAGCCGGGCTCCTCCCAGCTGCATGGGCTCCTCGTCTTGAAAGGAGCGAAAAAGAGGTTGTGGCTCTGGCGGTGAACGGTGATAGGACTGTCCGCTCTGTAGCAAAGAGCGAGAGTGTCGCTCCGTCGCCGCGAATCCTCCGCCTCGCTGTTTTCTGAGCTGTGCGAGCCGATTATCCGTTCGGATGGCGAGTGCAATGAGATCGTCCAGGTCGTGGGGAGATCCAGAGGAACGAGGAGGTCCTGAATGGGAGCTGCAAGTCCTTTCAAAAACATGTCGTATAAAGCTGTGGCGTTCCATCCGCTCTCTACCGCCAAAATGCGGAAACAGATGGCATAGTCACACACAGACCTGCTGCTTTGCGTGAGAACGCTGAGTTCCAGTGCCCTCGGTGTGTGGTAACAGGGTCAAAAGTTTTGAGTAAAGCGGTCTGGAAATCAGGGAGAGAGTAACAAAGAACGGAGCCCTGGCTCCATTCTGCTGCCGCATAGGCTTTGGCTCTGCCAGACATGTGAGAAATCATGAAGGCAATCTTGGAGCGGTCCATGGGGAATGCATAAGGCAAAAGTTCAAAATGCAGCGAGCAGTCTATAAAAAAGATCTTGCAAGTTCCGGGCTCTCCCAAATACTGTCCAGGGGAAGCCATCCTGCAACTTGCGCCCCTGGCTGGCGAGGTGGGCGCAGGGGTAGGGTTCACGGCCGGAGGAGGAACTGTGGTCGCTGGTCGAGCAAGATGCCCCAGCAGGTCCTGTAATTGTGAGGAAAGCTGTCCCATGTGGTTAGCTAAGGCCGTCTGGAACTCCTCTTGCTGGACGAGGCGGGCCTCCTGAGTACGCAGTGCCTCCAATAGACGATCTGCCTCCGCTGAGTCCATGCTGGCCAGATTATACTGTCAGACCCAGGGCAGGAAAGAGGACTCAGATGCGGAGGATTGCGGATAAACACTGAATTTATTATCTTGACGACTGGGACGTGGCACAGGGAAAAACCCACAAACAAAAAATCACTCCGCACAGGAGGAACAAAACCAAAGTCGTCAGAAAAAGCCAAAGTACAAAATAAAAGCGCTCCACACAGGAGGAAAAAACAAAAGGTAAAGTTAACAAATAAATCTCAAAATAAGAACACTCCGTACGGAAGGAATAAACAAATACAAAGTGAACAAAATAATTATTTAAACAAAGACCCTCCAACCTGGAGGAAAAAAAGGGAAAACTTACTTAGAAAAAAAAAAAAAAACCTGAACAATGAAACAAAGATATCAAGAGCATTAACAAGACTGTGGAACAAGACGCTGGATACATTCGACGCAGGGTACGAACAACTTTAGTAATGGATTTGTCTATTTAAGTAAAATCAAAATTGTGTTTTTTTAATTCATGCCCTGGATGATTGACTTGTTTTAATTGTTGCTTGGCGACACCACAGATGATAAGCTGCAACTTCAGGGAACTTTAAATCTGTGCAACACTAGTTTGACATCATCTAAGGTGGGTCTTCTGTAAGAAAATAAGTTGGGGAGCTTTGAGCTGCAGTGGGAACGGAGCCTGAAAGGGACAGAGAGAAAGACCGACAAATGACAACAGCCCCGATAGTAGCTGTCACCGCATCACTTCCTCCTCCAGTTTTTCCCCACTCCTATCTTCTGGCCTGCTTCTCCTTATCACTCAAGGGTCTGCTAATTCCCCAGGAAGGTTGTACTGATAAGCCCCTCTTCCTCTTTACTCTCTAAGTCTCTCTATCTCTCACTCTGTGGATGGACAGGTCCCAGTGTCCTCTAACATGTGTCTGTCTGGGTGTGACGGTGACATGGGGACCTGAGGGTGACAGCCAGGCTTGGCCTTGAATTAAGGAGCATTACAGATACGCTGATAAAGTGACACTGTCATTGGTGGAAAGAGGAGCTAGATAAAAAAAAAGGGGGGAGCGAAGGGCTGGAGATGTGGAGAGCAGTTTGATGGAGGAGGGAGAAGGACATGAAAGGTAAGGAAAAATGAAAGGAAACATCTCATAACTGCGACCTGTCTGGCCACATACTGTATACTGTGCAATATATTGAATATGGTAATTCCTTCCATTAAAGTATCCAAATTTTTGACTCGTCTTGCTCCTATTGGTGGAGTATAAGATGTGTGTGTGTGTGTGTGTGTGTGTGTGTGTGTGTGTGTGTGTGTGTGTGTGTGTGTGTGTGTGTGTGTGTGTGTGTGTGTGTGTGTGTGTGTGTGTGTGTGTGTGTGTGTTATGGCGTGAGCTTGCAAGAGAGAAAGCATGCGTGTGTATGAATGTGCCCGGAAGCATGTCTGCATCTATGACAACAGCCTGAGGCCTTTTCTGTGTATTGTCTTGGAAATGGTTAGTGCGTGTGTGTGTGTGGTAAGAGACTCCTCAGGAATAGCACAGGCTCTTTTCTGCTCTGTTTCCATCGTTTTGCCGTAAAAAGATCTGTCTCAAGGTTGTTGCCCTCTGTTACCCAGCAGCCTTGAATAAGCAAGCAGAGGAAACCTACTACTACTACTACAAAAGAAGTCAATATGTTTCAAGTATTGGCGGGAAAAGTAACCAAAACCTGTCGTAAAACTGTGAAAAGGCCCTGACTAACCACAAAGAATGATTTAACTGACTACAAAAGATGACACACGGATCCTGGCACAGGCACAGATGGACCTCAAAGGGGGCCTGAGCCCGCTGTTTTCCATCTGAGAGAGAAAATTACCTTTTTCTGGGTTTTTTTGTTTTTTTTGGTCGCAGCAGACCAACAGACCATGAGCAGAAATTTTGCTAAAACGCATACGAGCTATTAAAGTCCAGGGGATTATAAATTAATTTAAAATTAATTAATTTATCATGACATGAATCCATGCATGCACATTTACAGTAGTTACTTCAGCAAACAAAAGACACAAAAGAGAGGTAAAATGTAAATGATAAAATACCCTTTTAGTCAAACTGTTACTTTCAGTTTTGTCTTCGGGGAATGTTGTCTGCTTTTAGGCAAACTGAACAAAACATACATGGGAAAAACTGAAATCATGGTTTTTCATCAAACCCATATGAAAATGTGCTTTAATTAAATCGCACATTAGTGTAGTCAACTTAGCAAAGATAGCATTAAATGAGAAGAGTTGATCGAAGTGAGAATACATATGTGAAAGCAACAGCCTGGTCTCACCAAAAGGCGTGTGAATGACACGCTATTTCTCTCAAGCCATCTCGCTTATAATTACAACGCATGTCATGTTTTTTGCGTGTCATTTCACGCCATGTAGTCTCAATTGACTTGTATAGTGCAGAGATGGCGTTGTCATTTCACGCACAAATGACTTTCCGGAGAAATACGAAGTGGTGGAGCTTACTGTCAGAGGGTTGTTTTTAAATCAATATTTCATGTGAAGGATGGCTGAAATAACGGGCGTGAAATGCCCTAACCCTAACCCTAACCCTTACCCTAACCCTAACCCTAACCCTAACCCCTAACCCTGACCCTAACCATAACCCTAACCCTGGGGAACTACGGGCGTTAAATGACACGCGAAAAGCTTAATATGCGTAGACATGCACGCCAAAAGTCATGCAAGTCATGAAAAGTGGCGTGCTATTTATACGCCCTCTCATGAGACCACGTAGGAAAGCAATACAGGATGTCTGAGGGCCTTACTGTATTACATTCCATGATGTTTTTAGTTTGAACTATTACCTGTTGCCTGCATTCTGTGTTTTCCTTTACACAAATAAAAACATTTCAACCATAAATTGATATTCAAAAAAAGACAAAGACAAGTACATAAATAATAAAGGCTGTGTGTATTCCATGTATTTATTTGGCGTGTATTTCATGTATTCATAACTGAAGAAATCAATGCCCTGTAATTTGTGTGTTTCCCACATATTTATATTGTGTGTATTCCGATATTTATTTTATAGGTATTCCACATATTAAACCACATTTTCTTAACCCTAGAACACCATTGCCGGGTAGTTTTCACCCGTGCAAAACATTTTTTATGTGTTTTTCGATATGCTGCGTTTATCATGTCACGGGTCTCTGGGTAGATTCAGCATTGTCTTTGACATCTTTGATGGCATGGGTGTTTCCCTAATTCACAACACATTTTTTCCTACAGGCACATGTTTGGGTGATTTTCACCAAGCAATAGTGATAGAAGGTAAAGTAGGTTTTTGGTGGATTCTACCCAGGGAAAGTGTTATTTGTGTGCCAAGGTTTTGATATATCTTGATGCCAAGTACTTTTTATTGGGTGTATTATCTTGGGTAAAATGGCGTTAGTGATGGTGTTTTGAATTTGAGCGATAGTGTTAAAGAGGCAGGTTGGGGCGTTGGATGGGCAAATGGGGGTCTCCAGTTGGTGTTCATGTCCCACAATCTTTTGTGGCTTAAACTCAACCGGTCATGTAACGGTAGTTTTGGTGCCTAAACCTAAGCAACACTAAACGTAACCACTATGGTCAACTTCCATTCGCTGTTTCATAATATATCATAAAAAAAATTATGCTGAACTTTTCATGGGATCTTTCATAAACCTCTTGATGAGAATAGATTGAATAATATCACATTAAATATTTGCAAAAATCACCATGAAGTTGGGCCGCCACCCCTCTAATGTCCTCTGTACGTCCCTGCACTGGACAACAGGTAAACTATGATAAGAGAGCAACTGGGCCAACACAGAACCAAATACCAGAAAAATACTTACATCTGCTCCGTTTCATTTTGTGCACAAAAGGCAACGAAACAGAGCAAACATGTTGGATGTAGAGATGGAGGCAACAAGGACTGTAAATAATGTAGAAAGAGCAAAGAGTAAGTAAACTTTATCTGAGCTCTTGCTTTGCACTGAAACCTGGATCAACTGGATTGGTTGGAGCGTGTGAAATAACACTCTTGATACCAGGGGCAGAGTGGTCATTGGGATGACCGGGAGATTTCCCGGTTGGCCGGTGGCCAATAAGCTCGTTCAAGCACGTTCCTATGAAAATCTCAGAAATATCTATAAACCATAGATGCAGAGAGTCCAACCACTATATATAACACTTGTTGTGTCTCTACATCTCACTCATGGTTGCTACAGTGTCGCACTCACTCTCATTAATGCAGCCTACTGATTTTTGTTTAGCCTCCTATCTTGATCTAATTATTTTTATTCAGACGTTACATAACTTTCATGACCACAAATACAAAATGGCCAACGATTAAATTTGTTTTTTGGTTCATAAATTAATGTAGAATGGTGGGAGCAAAGCCTCATGGGAAATGGGAACTGCGTATCGCTCCAAGATCGCTCCACGTTTATCCCAGCCTGGTATCACCAAAAGGCGTGTGAATGACACGCTATTTCTCTCAAGCCATCTCGCGTATAATTCCAACGCATTTCATGATTTTTGCGTGTCATTTCACGGCATTTAGTCTCAATTAACTTGTATAGTGCAGAGATGGCGGTGTCATTTGACGCACAAATGTCATTTAGGGAAAACCCCACGTGTTCGTATTTCTCCGCCACCTTGCGGAGAAATACGAAGTGGTGGAGCTTTCTGTCAGAGGGTTTTTTTTAAATCAATATTTCATGTGAAGGATGGCTGAAATAACGGGCGTGAAATGACAGGCGAAAAGCTCACAATAGAATTGTATGGGGAACTACGGGTGTTAAGACATGCACGCGAAAAGTCATGAAAGTCATGAAAAGTGGCGTGCTATTTATACGCCCTCCCATGAGACCACGTAGTTTATCCAATGAACGAATGGGGATGAATGAGCAGGCATCAGACAGATTTTCTTACAGTGGAAAAGGAATTGGATTTGCGTGTTTGATTTGCTCAGTTACACCTGATGGAGGGCAAAAAGAGAAAGGAGAAAGGAGGGGCTGAAAAGGCCAGAATGAAGAAGAAGCAGATGCTGGAGGAGAGTGCATCAAAATGGTCAAAAATCACAGGTTTATTCCAAAACAACCAGGCGTCAACAATTGATGCAGGTGAGTCGATAGGAAAATGGTTAGCTCAAGCTTTGACACTGTTATTAAGGGGATGGGTTGGGCCCGTTGTGGGCCGGTGCAGTCAGAATTGTCCCGGTGGATTTTTGTGTCCCACTCTGCCCCTGCTTGATACATACTTTTCCTTGTTATACCGGGCATGTTTTTATTTTATTTGATCATTTATTCTGCTCTGATGTGACATGGATATTCCTGATTCCTTCCACAAATATATGATTGATATTATGATGATTATATAATAATATATTTTGAATAAAACCTATGGGTACAGACACATTCTAAACAGTCTGGCTGCTGTGTGAGCTCAGTGGCAGCCTGGTCAGCTCCAACCTCAAATGTTCACAACCTGAAATAAGCTGCTTGTGTTGTATAATTTTCCAACAGAAGAAAAGTGGATCTGAGAATGGGTTGCCTCATCTTAATATCCTGCCGTGATTGAATTATTGTTACCAGGGAATTTGGGGTAAGGTTATAGCCTTAATTTTTAAGTTTTAATAGTCGTTTTTACATTATTTTCATCACTGGTGTTCATTTAATTGTATTTCATTATATTGACCTGTATTTGATTGTTACACTTTATTGTAGTCATCTTATCGTTTAGTTTATTTTTTGTCTCTGTTGTTTCAGTTTTGCCTTGACGCACTTTTGACTGCGTGTTTGTATGAAAGATGTTACATAAATGAAGTTGATTAAAGAGGACAGGAGGAAACAAAATAACTTAAAAAAAAAGTAGTAAGATGAGTGTATTCAAAAGGATACATTTTTGTCTAAAGAAATCCTTGAGCTAATAGTTTATAGTCTAATCTACAGTCACATTAGTTATTGCTGTGCAGTGTGGGGTAATGCAGCTCAGAGAAAGCTCAGCCCAGACTGCAGATCACACTAAACAAGGCAGCAAGAAGGGTCTTAAGGTGCTCTACTCGAAAGACTAACAAAGTGGGCTGGGTTTATCTCCACAAGTTTGCCCCAATACATGTATGCACTATCTATCACAACAAACAACAAAGGAACTCTAAATACAACACACACAGTGTAGAGTGACTTCATTCTTTGCTCAGGATGCCATTACTCCATTATATCTTGCTGCTAGATTAATATTCAATATTTATAATTTCAAAATATTGAAAACAGTTTAAAAATATTCAAGAGAGCCAGTTAGAGTTAAAGAAAAAAATCTTATTGGCACAAGATAAACATCAAGTTAACATAAGAATAAGACATTACAACCATAACTGTATGAAAAAAAATAAAAAAAAACTCCCAAAATAAAAACTGAAATGGGATAACAGACTTCTTCAGAAAAGTTAAAATATGCAATTCATAAAACAAACTCAGTCTACAATAGTACAGCAGTCAAGTTGTTGATTGTAAAATTTTAAGATACAAATGTAGTTATCATTGCACTATTGTACTCCATTGTCAGTAAGTATGCGACTTTGGAATATTGGTGTTGTATGTGATGAATATGTGTGTATATACGTAGTATATGTGCCACTTTATGTAGATTGTACAGATGCATGTATTTATTTGATCTGTATGTGTGTGTAATTAATAAGTGTGAATGAATGTATGTTTGCTTATGTGTTTTAATGTGTCTTGGAAGATTATTCAATGAACTAAAAAGTGTCCAAATAAAAATACATAATGTAGCAATGCAGCCCATTAACTGGACGATTTGGGTTCAAACCATCAGCAAATATGAACACTGCAGAAGTGTAATTATCCATTGCAATTAGATACTGTCTTATGGTGCAGATGCTTGCGATTCCAAACTGATCCTGACCTCTGACATATTAATGGACTTTGTATCCTAACACTGAGTTATGACTAATCCTGTGAAATTAGGCCATGCAGACAGCCAAAAATGTAGAGAATTGAGTTTATGACTGGAAGGTTTTACATAAGAGGGAGTGAAAGATTAATCTAAACCTTCAGTTGAGCTTAGAAGTCAACAGAAAAACACGGTATTTGGCACTGACAGCTTTAAACATCTGAAACTGTAGTAGAGACTGTGAAGTAGGACACTAGTGGGAAAGAGCGCAGGAGCAAAATCTGAATAAATAAAGGTTCAAAAAAATCTATAATGCACTTTAAATGTGCTACTTATTCACATTCTCTCTCTCTCTCTCTCCCACTCACACACACACGCACACACACACACACATTGTTTTTTACATAGGTAAGATGTAACACACTGCAAGGATGTATGGATTGCTCTCTACATGCACAAGAGAGCAGCAGCCTCCAGTACAACCATCATTCTGGCTGGAGCAATAAGATCACCATTCTCATGCAAAGGTAACATTTGCCTTTATAATGGATTTCTGCCTTTTCCATTATTTTATTGGGAAGCTGAGGCTCCCCTCATCATTGTGTAGATATATAGGTTAACATCGTTGTGGCATTTTAGCAAAAGGCCACCCTGAGTACCCCTCTGCCCCGGTATGAATCAAACCTCAAGGCACAGCTCAGCAAAATGCACTGCTAATGTAGGATACATGGATAAGATATTGTTTTAGGGTTGGTTCTTTTTTTTTTACCAATATATGTAAATTGTAGGAAATAACTCAACCACGGGCCACCCTGTAATAAATGGCTTTTGAATTACAGATAGACAGAGATATTTCTCCCCTGCCTGTGGACCCCATGGGATCTTATCTTTGGAAACAAAAATGTATGGTAATGAAATTATTTTTTGATCCCGTATGAATTGTGCCTTGAATTATACTGTATATAAGATGTTTGTCAATTTAAACAATACTTTTGTATGTTGAGACACTCACATTATGACATACATACTGTATGTTTGTCATAGAACCACTTAGTTTTATGTGAAACCACTCAGTGAACTAGTTTACACCTCTTGTGTAGCACAATAAACATCACCAAGCTTGCTTGGTAGCTAGCTAGCTGACTTAGCTATGCTCCGCAACACATGTAACATTATCTTCCTTGATTTGTGTTTTATCAGCCTGGAAACAAAAGAACAACCAAGACCTGTTGTATGTGTGAATAACGATACGCCTAGGTAAAATACACAAATACACAAACACACACGGCACTTGCACAACTTTGGGGTGAGTAGTCTTTCTAATTACGTATATTTAAAGCCGTATACTTCAACAGTTTTATGCCAAATTGTGGCTTTCTCGAGTTGCAAAATTATCTTTTGGGATCAAAAAATTATTTTTCTCCCCATTTGCCATTGTAGGTCCGACAGAAGGGGAGGGCCTCTCTATATTAAATGTCTGAACATCAACTTTTCTTTTTTGTTTTCGATGGAATACTTTTAAGAAAAAATGTATTTTACTTTTCACCATCCAATTATTTATGCACTCAACATTTCAATCTAAAGTTTGGATTTCATCATATTGTGACCATGTTGTATATTTCATGAGTGACCTTTTAGTCCAACATAAAGCAGAGCTATGCTTTCACTCTTTCCACTCTCAGCGCTGATGTCTCTTTTTATCCTTGATGATTCGTCAAATAAAGGAGAATCAGTGGCTCTACAGTCGCTGTGTACATTGCCCATCTGATCGTTGCATTACCCTTAATCCCCTCAACTGTGCTGCCGTAGGGGCTCGGGTAGCTGTTTCTACTTCTGCGGTCAGTCCATTCCCATCTTGTCGCCTCACAGTTTCCCTTTTGCTGCCTGCCGCCACCTTTAATGAAGCTTACTGGCCCCTTTAAGTCCCTCTGCATTTGACAGTAATGTGACACAGTAATATCCAATGATGAGGCCCCTCTTCATCCACATCAGCAATGAATAATATATATCTGCCGCCTTATAAACATTATACATTAGTTAGAAGTACTAGATGTGTGTGTTTATGTGACACCTTTGTATGCGCGGATTCATTAAAGATGAATATATGCACATTTCTACTATTCTGACGGACACTAAAGGTAAAAATAAATAGGTTATCAATGAATAATTGACTGGAGGATGGGAACGCCACTCTAACATGCTGGAAGTGAAGTGTCCACTATGTCGCCTCGCTTTGTCTGAGACAGCCGTGTTGTGCAGATTAAGGGCAAGAGAGGGGGCATTACAGGGAGTGCTAATAGGCTAAGCAGTGTTTTTCCAGGCAGAAAACTGGATGGAGAAACCCTCCACCCCACACACACACACACACACACACACACACACACACACACACACACACACACACACACACACTCCCAATCCTTCTGGGTGACAGGGAGTGTGTAGAAGAAGCCACTCCACACACAGTGCTGACTGGCACTTTCCATCAGCCTCAAATGTACTCAAGCTTCACGTCACATTTGTAAGGTTGATTTCAGTCTCAGCGAGTCACTGTGCGTGCATACGCCTCTGTCCACACATTACCATCCAGAGCATCCACACACACATGCTTACTAATACTCCCACACACTCTGGCAGGGTGAGTTTATCCTTCAGTGTTTGACCGTGGTAAAGAAGCTGCCAGTCACCCGAAGAGAAGCTCGTAAATCCACAGGAAGGAGGAAGTAAAAGGAGCCAATTACCTTTAGATCTCCGTCCCTCTAATAAGCCTAGTGAGTCACATAAACTTTCACCTTCCCAGACCTCCATCTGTTTTACTTGGGCATGTTCTGTGAGTGTGTGTGCGTATGTGAGTGGCAGTTGTCTGGCCGCTCATGTATGTGTTGTCTGCTTGCTCCCAAGTGTATTTACCCTCATGCGTGTGTCTGCATATGATCTTTTTGCATCAACATGTGTCTGGGTGTTTCTCTGTGAGTAATTGTGTATGTTTCCATGTGTGTTGCATGTGTGTGTGTGTGTTATGAGTCTGACCAGCAGAGTAAAGGAGAATGGGGAGAGAGCAGTGTATTTTACTACAAAGGCGATTGCCGAATGAAGAAGGTGGGAGAAATTGTTCTGTCAGTCAGAATCAGACCTTGACTGTGTGAATGTGTGTGTGTGTGTGTGTGTGTGTGTGTGTGTGTGTGTGTGTGTGTGTGTGTGTGTGTGTGTGTGTGTGTGTGTGTGTGTGTGTCTGTGTATCTGTGTGTGTGAGAGTATATAGGAAGCAAATAGCCCCACTACTGAAGTTTGATCATGACCTTGATGTCCACTTAACTCACTAACTAACTTCAGGACCTACACTGACCTGCCCTTTACATCCAGTAGATCTGGTTTCCTGATAGATGCTGGAACACACACTCAGTGAGTTTACATGCAGTTTAAAAACCTGATTATATTTGTGTTGCTCGATATCTCAAACACCCTGTAAACACCGTACCCCGGATAAAATCGGAGTTCTCATACCCTGGTTAACAGACCTATATAACTCCTACAGTTACTGGGGTATTCATGCATATAAACATCTTACCCAGAGTAATATTTGGTTTCTCTTCTGCGCATGCTCCTGGGGTTATAACTCCCACTCCGTACAGGAAATAGAAAAAACCAGGAAGCAACAGTGCCGAAAACTAATAAAAAAATCAACAACAATAAAGCGTTACCTTTAAACCGAGGGAGGACTTCGCAACGGCAGGTAACATCACTACAAAGAAGACCCCTTTCTGTTGTAAATCTGTCAAAAACTCAGCCATTTTCCCCCCACTTGTGATTGCAACAAAGTTGAACTGGAAGAAAAAGCCGTATTCAGATCAGCTGTATGTTGGTGGAGCACCACCTACTGTACCGGGGGTTAAGTTACTCCGTCATTTTTCCATTCAACCCCCTTTCATGTGTACATGGGGAACTTCGATAATCCAATAATTCCCTTAACTGGGGAAAGACCATTTCCGGGTTACTGATATGCATGGAAATGCACTGACTGTATGTGGTTGTTCTTAGTTGTACGATGTGAGGTTGGTTTCAATAGTATATAATTTCTCAGAATGGCATACTTGTCTATGGCTTGAAATAAACGTCTCTGAATTAAAATGCTTATTCTTTCAGCAGGGCGGCATGGTGGTGTGAGGGTTCCTGGTTCGAATCCTGGCTGGGTCCCTTCTGTGTTTTCTCCTGGTTCTCTGGCTTCCTCCCACAGTCCAAAGACGTGAATGTGTTAAGGTTAATTGATTAATCTAAATTGACCGTATGTGTGAATGTGAGTGTGAATGGTTGTCTCTATGTGCCCTGTGATAGACTGGCGTCCGTCTAGGGTGTACCCCGCCTCACGGCCAATGTCAGCTGGGATTGGCTCCAACCCCCCTACGACCCCAAGGGACAAGCGGTTGAAGATGAATGAATGAATGAATTATTCTTTCAGCAAGATGAGAAACTCAAATGTGCCTCTTCCTCTGCCAACATTGTGACTGCTTCAGATAGACTGGACAGTACAATCTATTGTAAGTTTTGTCATAGCAGAGTGAATTTAAAGTTGAGTAATGCAACATTTCTGCAGTGTGCCAAAGGTCTTTCCATTTTACTGGTAACAAGAAGGGCACTAGGGGAGCGCAGTTCTCTGCCAAGGAAAAATGCCCTATCTCAAATTGCTAACAAATAATTAATGTATTCACACCTTGTTTCAGATCCACACCAAAATTGAATGGGTTTTTCCTTGGCCCATGTGACACCCTTCCACCAAGTTTGTCCATTCCCTTTTTAAAAAAATTATAAAATTGTCCTTCGGGAGAAGAACATTTACAGAAAGTCTTTCACACCTAGGGTTGGGCTATATTGAATTCACCTACTGACAATATTGCTCTAAAAAACGATTTACAATATTATCTTCCAAGAAAAGCTTAAGAGAGAGACACACATATATATAGTAAGTGCTATTTTACAGGAAGGCATGATGAGATCAATAAATCAGATTGATCAGCTATCACTGATCAACATGTATGGAATGAGGATAACACAGGCCGACGCTTTGTCCAAAACCTACAAGTTGATGAATTAACTGTTTATCAGACCACAACTAGTGAACGCACACCACTGCTACTACTACTCAACCCATGTTTCATGAAAGCTCTGTGAAAAGTGAGTTTGTTAGCTGGCTTGCTAATACCACTATGCCTTAATGTGACACTGTTAACAGTAAATGAGGCGAATAAAGTTGACACTCATCCTGGAATAACAATGTGCTTTCCTACGTTTTGACGAGTGTGTGGAAGAAGCATTATTTAACTCATTTAGTGGCTGGCTAATCGGTGTGGTGGGTGCAGTGCTCAGTCAACATGAAACACAACAGGACTTTTAGCAAAGTTAGGAAAAACAGCATCACCGATCTGTATTAACATAATTTTCTCTGATTGATCTCTCCTAAAAACACAAGAACATCAACTCCATCAGCACATTAGCACACTACCAAGCTCGTTTGTACTGTTTGGTGATGATACTACTACTAATACTACATAACAGACACTTAACTGTTGTGCCACTATTACAGACATTTGAACTAACCACAGACAGCCTCGTTACTTTACTAGAAAACATATACACCATAAAAAATAGAGAGCTTATACAATGTCATTCAGGGCAGTGAGCGCCTGAAAGAAAGCAGCGGGTGCACATGAGTCCATAACTGGACATATGAGTAGAATTGGCATTTATATAAAATTAAATGAAGAGACCAGTAAAAAAAGACTTGATTAAACTATAACAATACAACTATTACTAAATTTGAAACAACTATGACTATGCTTTCCAAATGAAACTGACGTTTATACTTCATATCTTAGGTCTCTGGAAAATACACAGTTAAGTTAGCACAAAATAAGAGGACTGAAAACAAATAGAACAACAACAACCTTGACAGTGACACATCACAAAGTGAAATGAAACAACAAGCTTCTGGCTACAGACTTACTCCTCCTTGCCCCAACCCCCGGCCCAGCTCTTTGAGTTCTAAAAGAGAGCGGAAGAGATGAAATCTGAGTGCCTTTGACACATAGCCCATCCATATCCATGCTCTGTCACTGCCTTTCCATTCCTATTCTCATTAGGGTAATGTGATTTTACAAAGTGGCAGTAAGGAAGGGAGATGAGGCGACAAACCGAAGTGGCTGCTTGATGTCTCGCCGCATCGCGACAACTCATCCCAGTGCCGGATCCCTGATTGGCGGTCCCGCTGAATGCTACTGAGTCGTAAGGAAACGTGTCATTTCCGAACATCATCTCTAGCAATGATGGCGACTCTGTCACACAAATGCACACACACACACACACACACACAGACAGGCAGAAGATAGGAATGGGGAAAAATGGTCAACCTTAGCAACAGTTGCACTGAAATTATTCGAAAAATAGAAAATTAAGTAAAGCAGCTTCCTCAGTCCGACACATTCGCAGCAGGATCTCTGCCTGTCTTACTGACATTTCTCAATGGATGTCCGCACACCACCTGAAACTCAACCTAGGCAAGACAGAGTTGCTTTTTCTGTTGGAAAGGACTCTCCTACCCAAGACCTTACTATCACCCTTGACAACTCTGTGGTAGCCCCCACCCAGACTGCAACGAACCTGGGTGTGACACTTGACGACCAACTCTCCTTTACCGTCCACGGCCTGTTTGGGAGAGGTGGGCTTTTGTAAAGCACATTTGCACATGTACGAGGACGAGCATGCGCAAGTGTATTTGGATCGGATGGAAATATTCAAAAACAGTTGGACAAGACACACAAAAACTCAGAGGTCTATGGAAAGATTTGTAAACAAAGCGACGCATCGCGATGACGTCAATCAATGCATGTGACGTGTTACGGCGTGATGATGTATGGACAGGCAAGAAGCATTCCGCCAAGGCCCAGGTAGTGTGACTACAAACGGGCCTGGCCCTCGGGGGGAGAGGAAGGGGGGGACAAGTAGCCTAAAGCACGGGGCATGGTACGGATGGACAGTGTGAGTGCGCCCATAGCCTCCAAAGATCCCCTCTGTGAAAACATTAACCTCTCCAACCGGAGACATTGTAAAATTTTAAACATGTTTCCATTTAAGGAGAAGTACGAGCACATTATGTAGTAATGGGCAGATTTTTAGAAGGAGGGAGCCCAAAAAGAGCAGTCAGGGGATTTGGTTCTAAAGTTGAGTTAAGAGCCTGTTTGAGGGTTTGAAATATACTGGACCAAAATTAAGCAAGCTTCGGGCACGTCCAAAACATGTGTGTGTGGTCGGCTGGGGACTGCTTACTGTGGTTACAAGCGTCACCGTGACTATGGTATATCTTAGCCAATTTAGCGTTAGTGAAATGGGCTCTATGGAGCACCTTCCACTATCGTGCCTTGCACAAATCAAAGATGAGTGGACCAGTTTGTGAATGTCCCTCCACTGGTCATCAGTAAAGTCTACCCCCAAATCCTTTTCCTATGCATTTTTAGGTGAGGCAGGGCTCAGAAGAGGAATCTTATTATAAATGACAGATATCAGTAGTTTGTGTTGTACATTGAGAGACAGGAATTGGTCCATCTCAGCTTTAGGGGGGCAGTTCGGAAAATGTGGGGATTGCTTTTAAATCAAATGTGCAAGGGACAGGGGGAGGCCTGCCCATCTAGACAAGTCTGACTTGCATTTATCCAATAGCGGCTGTAAATTCTTTGGAAAAAGATCCCTGAAGGAGCTGGTGATAAACACCGTCAAATACTTGAACCCCTCGTCAGCTGTTTTAAAGGGGAATATGGATTGTGGGAGAGATCTCGCCAAGTTGTTGACAAAGAATAACTCCCTTTTCTGAATATTCAATTTATAACCCGATAGGTGTTCAAACTGATTCAGGATTGATAAAACTGGGGGGAGGTTGTGGGGTTTGAAAAAATATGAGAGAAAGTCGTCGGCATATAAAGAGAGTTTGTGGACCAGTCCTCGGCGACGGGAGACCCTCTGTATTGTAGCTGGCCTCTCCTTGCGCGGGCTTCGCGTAAAATGTTCTCCTTCACCTGGTACCTGTGGAGCCTGATGATGACTGGCCGTGGTTTCTGCCCCAGCTTCGGTTTCTCTGCTAGTGTGTGCTGAGCCCTATCACACTCCACGATGATTCCAGGAAGCCTTCCCCAAAAACCTCTATGAGCAGCTCTGAAGAAGGCTGCGGGCCGCGGACCTTCAACAGATTTTGGTAATCCAATCACTGTGATGTTATTGAGCCTGCTTGAACTCCAGGTCGCTGACTTTAGCCAGCAGCTTAGCGTTGCTCTCTGTTAGCGCAGCACAGGAGGCCTCCAGCGTTAGCAGACGCTCGTCCTGTAAATTTGTATTTACCTCGAGCGAGCCTATTTTCTGAGCATGGTTGGACACTGAATTCGGCAGAGTGGGCTTTGATCTCAGTGGAAAGGGCTGCACGGTCGAATGTGTCGGCATAATTAGGTGGTGTATCCGTTAAACAAGACTATTACTATTGTTGTAACTTTCAGAGTCCTTAAACGTAAAAATGATCAAAAGTTGCGGGAGCAAGACGCGACTCATGTCTACTCCATCTCAGCCACACCGAAAGTGTCTCATATGGCTTTGTGAAACGCTGAAAACACAATCCCTTTTAAACTCTCATTTCAATTAGTTCAACTCTTTACAACCTGATAACACGATGTCATGCATGCTGATTTATTTCATAGCCACACAACAGGCATCAACTACTACGTATATTGGATATGTTTCACATTTAAACCTACAGTATCTGTTTCTCATTGGGAACCTGAAAATGTTGACTTTTTAACAAATGACACACTCGCGAGGTATAATTACAAAAGAGTCTGCCAATTGCCTTGATTGTTTATTTCTTCTTATGCCTCCTCAAAACACTTTACTGTTGAAAATTGTTGTCTTTTTATGAGAATTTTTCATCCAAAAATCACAAAAAAGTAAATAGTAGCTTATTGACATGAATAATTGTTATTATGGGAAAGTAAATATTTTCCGAAACCACAGAGTGGCAAAGTGAGCAGCCTAACAGACTGAATCTCCTCAACAAAAGCACAACAATCTAGAAACTGTCAGCTGCAACATGAAGTGTTTTCCATCCCCCTTAACCCAAAAGCAGTTTCACACATTTTAATTATGACAGACGGGACTGAGCACACACAGCTTTGACAGCAGCGTCCACTAATTGACAAAGACATTAAAGAAAGGATATACTAATACAGTTTGTATATGTCCACCATTCTCTTGGGGGCTGTGTATGTGCTGTGAGCTGACGTATAGATGCATCCTGTCAGTACGGCAGCCATGCAACGAACAAACACACACACACACACACACACACACACACACACACACAGCAAGACAAACATGTGGACAAACATCAAAATATGTTGTCTCCCGCCGGGGTTGACAGCCGATGTTCAAATCGCTGCGAGCGTTTCTACATCACTTTGTGTGAATCACAGCTCAAAGACGAGCACGTTGTTGATTTAACTTTTAATGCTTTGCCCGTCGAGCAAGCACTCGCACCCCCACACCTCCACCCTATCACAGCCCCTTCAAATTAATTAGGGGAGACGTTTCACAAATTAAGTTTATTCATATTGTCTGTTCGCTTGCAGCGGCAGAATTTCTTTTTTTTAAAAGACCCCTGTACTTTTATAGCCCTACTGTTAGTGCTAACAATGGCTGTCACAAAGCAGATTTTTTTCTTTTTTTTACAAAGACATACACACACATACTCCAGCTCCACCCCTCCATTCGCCAAGCAGGAAAGTAAGTGGTGGTTCTGGGCCTGGAGCTTGACTTTGTTAATCGCCAGACGACAGCTTAACAGCTTGTGCAACCGTAATTAACGCCGCTTGAAATAAACGTGACGGTTTGGAGTATGTGTGTGTGCGGGGGGGTGGGGGGTGGGGGGGTTGAGGGGAGAAACAGCGGAGCGAAAAAGGAGGGTGGAAAAAAAGAAAGGGAAAAAACAATGTGGCAGTTGAAAAGTTGAACAGAATCAAATAAATAATTTAGACAAAATGCCTCATCTGTCGCCTGCCATCTCAGGTGCGGGGCCCACCTGACTAGAGCAGCGCTATCTTTCCCTCTCCCTCTTTGGCTGAATAATTCACAAAACCAAAGAGGCAAAGGGCGACTTGTAAAAGCCATTATTATGTTTAATAATGACTAATACATGTCTTAAGCAGGGGTTGTGAGTGGAGGGGGGTTGTGTGCGTTGATGCAGGCAGGCCTTTCAGAATGAGCCAAATGGACTGATGAATGTTAGAAAAGAATTTTGTGTTTCAGCGCACAGTTGGAAGAGTCTATGCATATTCATCAGCTGCTGCAACATTTCATATTGACATGTTGATCCCTTTTGAGAAGGTGATTCACAACAAAGGACAGTACAGGATGGAAAGAGCAGCAGTGAAAACAGGCGACTTCATGTTGTTTGGAGTGACACATTAGTCTGATGCATTCAGGAGGACTACGTTAAGAAAGTAGAGATACGTGACGTTTACTAGACAGGTGTTATCTGACAATATACAGTACATACCGAGAGTTTGGGATGTCTGTGAAAGGATCAAATGTTTTTTTTTTGTTGTTTTGATTTTTTGTCCAGGGTCACTCCTTCATCCAATGAGTGCAAAAACAACACTGAGTGCTACAAAAAAATAATAATCTTACATTAGAATTAATACTTGTTATATGACACATATAATCAGTTTGGTTTTTCAAATGGGACTTTATAGGAAATTATAAAATTAATGGATTAAAAATAGAGTGATCTAGAGCTTTGAGTCTCAAAGTGTGGTTCAGGGACCCCCAGGGGTCAGTGGCACTCTTCCAGGGAGTCCATGAAAAGTTTTCAGATTAATTCATTGAAATTATCATGATATAACTTTTTTCTTTTCACAAAAGCCTTCAAAGATCAACAAATTAATCCATAATAGTTCATAGATTATGTTCTAATCTAACAACTTTATGACTGAAGATCAGCAAATATGTTTAATACATGTCTAATATATTAGTAAGTAAGATGACATAATTGTGAAAATTTGGCAACTTATGCCAAGGGACATGCATGAGGGGGTCACCAGTATATTCTATATCTTGTACAGGCTGAAAAAAATACAATACACACCTTTATTTCATCATGAATGAAAAATATGTAATCATTATTTTTGGTTCAGTTGCAACTTTAGAGAACTTATCTGTATTTAGAAAATCAGAGCTATTTCCAATGGCTAACATTTAGTGATAATAGCTACATTACTGTGACATTTGTCATTATTCTAATCATAACATTCAAAAGTGGAATCATATTTAATTGTGACTGCTATGCAGTTTTCTACTCATGGTTATAATGACAAATGACTGCTGGAAGTCTGATGATTAAAGCTGAAGACATTATACTGTTGACTGCCCTCAGTTTCCACTTTGGTTACTGAGATACATTAGCTAATGTTAGAATTTCAGACACTGTCAGGACAACCTGCAGTCTAGAATGTCCAATGATCCTGATTAAAGTGATTTATACCTACCAGCATTAGTTGTTGTTAAGGCTATCTAGCTAGTCTGCTAGAACATACGGGGCTGGAAAATGATGTACACAGCCCCTCATTAGTTGTGCTGAAGGGATGCATTATGGATGTATGTAGAAGAACATAGGAACAGGTAGAGACCATAGACGTCTGACGACAAGTCTCCACTTCCTCCCACTGTACAAAAGTGAATGTCATGAACGGTACAGGTATAACACAAAAGGTGGACCCAGTGCAGACACAGACAAAAAGTAAAGTTACAAAACAAATGTTTAATATAATGAACGGACAAACGCAAAAACACTACAGAGAATACAAACACAAAGACTAACTAAACGAACATGGGAATAACAGGTACAGGAAGACGCGGAAGATCAGGGAGACGGACGGGAACACTGGAAACTACGGAGAAAAACAGAAAACAAACACGATTAATCAACTTACTACGGGGAGCGTGAAAACCACAATGAGAAAGGGGATGCCAGTCCGGGGGGAATAGTTATACCAATACAGGGTCGACGACGGTCCGGCGCTGCATGCCTGTCAGCTTCAGGTATTTAAGGTGGTGGGGTAATCAGCATAACAGGCTGCAGCTTGGGGGGAACGCCTACCGGACGTACACAGAGACGAGGGAGAGAAACATGCAGGGAAACACAGACAGGGGGAGACAAACTCACACAGAGGAGAAGAGAGGAGGTAACTGACAGAACCAGATCTTGACAGTACCCCCCCTAAATGAGCGCCTCCAGGCGCTCTACCGGGCCTCTCAGGGTGAGCCTGGTAAAAATCCCGGATCAGGGACGGATCCAGGATGAGGGATCTGGAGATCCAACTCCTCTCCTCAGGACCGTAGCCCTCCCAGTCCACCAGGTACTGAAACCCCCGACCACGACGTCGACCGTCTAGGATTGTGCTGACTTTGTACGCCGGATGGCCTTCAACGGTACGGGGGGTTGGTGGGGCGACGGCAGGAGGGCACAACGTGCTGGTGGTTACTGGCTTTAGCTGGGAAACATGGAAAGTTGGGTGGATCCTGAGGGACGCAGGGAGCTTCAAACGGACAGAGCTGGGGTTCACGATGGCCTCGATCTCGAAAGGACCAATGAATCGAGGAGCAAGTTTTTTAGAAGAGACACTTGGGGGAATGTCTTGAGAGTTCAACCATACCCTTTTTCCAGGTCTGTACTTGGGTGCATGGATGTGATGACGATCTGCCACCTTACGGTTCTGCTCCGCCGTTCGGAGTAACGCCCCACGGGTCTCCCTCCAAATCCGACGCACTCTTCGGAGATGGTGTTGGACGGATGGCACGGCAATCTCCGCTTCCTGGGTCGGAAACAGAGGAGGTAAATAGCCCAAAGCAGCTCGAAGGGGGACATACCTGTAGCCGTGCTGGTTAGGGAGTTGTGGGAATACTCGACCCAGGAAACCTGCAAAGACCACGAAGAAGGGTTGCGAGCACAGATGCAACGGAGAGCAGTTTCCAAATCTTGATTGGTCCTCTCAGTTTGACCATTTGACTGGGGGTGGAACCCCGAGGATAAACTGACCTTGGCCCCTAAGGCCTGGCAGAAAGCCTTCCAGACCCGGGAGGTGAATTGGGGGTCACGGTTGGAGACTGTGTCCGCAGGTATCCCATGGAGGCGACATACGTGGTCCACGAGGATCTGTGCTGTTTCCATGGAAGACGGCAGCTTCGGTAGAGAAACAAAGTGCACCATCTTCGAAAAACGATCAACTATCGTAACGATGGTGTCTTTACCTTGTGAGAAGGGAAGTCCAGTAACGAAATCCAGTGCGATGTGGGACCATGGTCGACCGGTAACCGGGAGAGGATGAAGAAGACCAGCTGGAGGTCGATGAGATGCCTTCCCTCGAGCGCAGACGTTGCAGGTCAGGACAAACTGCTTCGTATCCGGAACCATGGATTTCCACCAGAAGTGACGACGAAGAAGGTTGAGGGTTCTGGAGATTCCGGGATGACAGGAGAGGCGAGACGAGTGTCCCCACTGGAGCACCTGAGAGCGAACGCTGGCGGGAACAAACAGGCATCCTGGTGGAACACCACCAGGGTCGGGATGTGAGCGCTGCGCCTGCCTGACAGTGGCCTCGATCTCCCAGGTTAATGCTGCCATGACACAAGATGAAGGGACGATGTTCTCCAAGCCGCACTCCTCCTCCTCGGCAGGTCCAAACTGCCGTGAGAGTGCGTCAGGCTTGATGTTCTTAGGGCGTGATCACACTGTCCTCCCGGACCACGACCCGGACTTTAGGGTACTTGTCCCCCCTCCCTCTCCCCCCCGCGCCCCAGCCCCGTTTGTACTCACACTGCCTGGGCCACGGCCAATGCTTCTTGCTGTCCATACGCCATCACGCCGTAACACGTCACACGCATTGATCGTGTGTGTGTGGCTTTGTTTACAAATCTTTCCATAGACCTCGGAGTTTTTGTGCGTCTTGTCGACTGTTTTTGAATATTTTCATCCGACCAAATCTGCAGTAAACACTCCACCTCCGCATCACACCAACGTGAACCTTTCTGTCCGCGCATGGTCCGTCCTTCTATTTACATGTCCGAACAGGCGGACATAACGCTACTGCCGTAGGGCTCGTGCTCGTGCTCGTACACGTGCGCACGCTCGTGCTCGTACATATGCAAACGGCTCCGCTAAAGCCCACCTCTTTCAAGTCGGGCCGTGGCGGAGCGGGTGCGCTCACACTACTTAAAGGTACTAGACTTTAGCTGAAAAAACGGTTTTGGCCGCGGCCAAAAGGATAGTGTGAGCACGCTCTTACTCCCTGGAATGTAGGTCAAGGTACAGTTAAATCGACCAAAGAACAAGGTCCACCTGGCTTGACGGGAATTAAGCCTCTTGGCCGTCGGAATGTAGGCCAAATTCTTGTGGCCAGTCCACACCACAAATGGAACCTCTGCCCCCTCCAGCCAATGTCGCCACTCTTCCAATGCTAGCTTCACTGCTCGCAACTCACTACACTGGGACATCGTAGTTTCTCTCTGCCGGGGATAGTTTCTTAGAAAAGAACGCACAAGGGTGAATCTTCTTGTCGGACCGCCCCCACTCCTAGATCCGAAGTGTCCACCTCGATGATGAATTGGAAACCAGTGTCCGGTTGCACAAGACAGGAGCGGAAGAAAAACGCTTCTTCAGAGTCAAGAACGCGCTGTTGGCGGCAGGGGTCCAGTCAAACGGAGCAGAGGGAGAGGTCAATTTGGTCAAAGGAGAGACTACCTGACTGTAGTTACGAATAAACCGGCGGTAGAAATTAGCGAAACCCAAAAATCTCTAAAGTTGCTTGCGAGAGGTAGGTGTGGGCCACTCGGTCACCGCCGTGACCTTCGCAGGGTCAACCCTAACCTGTCCGCTCTCCACAATATACCCCAAAAAGGCTACCAACGACATGATGAAATTCACACTTCTCGGCCTTCACGAACAAACGATTCTCCTGGAGACGCTGAAGAACCTGACGAATGTGCACCACATGCTCATTCAAGTCCTTTGAGAAAATCAGGATATCGTCTAAATACACAAACACGGAGCGGTTGAGCATATCTCGAAGAACGTCATTAACCAACGCCTGAAATACAGCACCGAGGGGAGAGACAAACTCACACAGAACAGAAGAGAGGAGGGTACTGACAGAACCAGATCTTGACAGTGAAGCCACAATAACCTAGATACAGGTGCTGCCATCTTGCACAGGTGACATCATTTGGAGACAGAATCTTCGCAATAGTGATCGTGGTTGCAGCAGTTGATCACAGCTGTTTGACTTCGTAATTATAGCATCAAATACCTAATTTAAAACCAAACTTATCAGAAAAATTTGACACTTGAACAACAGCAGCATGATAAGAACTACCTTGAATGACAAGCTTTTTATACAAAGATATAACTTGCACTTTTTTTAGTCGGGCCCATGTCCCATCCGCTAAGCTGTCAAGCTGTCCATCTATATATATACTCTATGGTAGAGACCTGCAGAGTGTGCAAAGCCATGGTTGCTGACCGCTGTTTTTGACACTTAAAGAGATATTTTGCTGATTTAAATCGAGCTCTGGGCAGTGTGTTTAGATGAACTGTGTTTTGCTTCCCTCTAAGGCGGAGCTCCCCGGGGGGGGGTGAAGCAGCGGAAGTCCACCCATGCTCCAAGCTTCTTCCACTGCGGCAATGGAGGGAAGCCAAACACCGTGTGCATAAGCTTCCTACACTGCCATGACAAAAAGCTCTTTAAGTAAAATTGGTCAACCGTTCGTATCCTGTGATTCACTCACTAATGCAACAAACTGCTCATGAGGAAAGGATTTAGCTCTTTCCCCCAGAGAATGTGTGTTTGACACACTGAAGCCTGTACAAGTCGGGTCAGGTGGGACCATGCTGGTCTTCAAGTGGCATTAGATTGTCAGCGTTTTGTCAGTGCCAGCACTATTAACCAGAAGTCTTTTTGAACACCAAAGATAAAAACATTTTCATTTTTTTGAATATTAAAACGAGTACCATTTTTCTCTTTCTCACAAAACATCTTTGGCTGATCTTAAAGACGTATGACAGTTTGCAATGCATGTTTACAAGGTGACATACTACCTTTTCATTTTGTAGTTTGGCTTACTCACTAAATAAATGTTAATACAGCTTCTAAAATCCAATAATGAGAAGCCTGCTAATAGTAATCGACTTAATGGGAGAAAATTTGGGTGCAGAGGTTGTAGTGACATTTTGTTTTAATGGGGGTCATTCTTGCAGTGGCTTGCCCTAGCTAAAATCCTGCAGACCTCACATAAGTTGCACGGTACAACCTCTCAAAAAAAAAGAAACAACTGAATATTGTTACTGCGACATTACTGTGTAACATAAAAACACCCCAATGCCAATTAGCTTGATACGATTATTGGCTGAAAAAACACCAGAGGAATTCTAAATTTCTTTTTTTTTGCCTTAGCAAAATAGACTTGCGGATTTGTTTTGGAAAAAATATATGCTATAACAAATAACAGGCATGCAGCCTAAGACAAGGGGTCAGAGGTAGAGATTGCGGAACTACAGCTGTGATAAATAAATACTCATCAATGTATCAAATTTTAGTCCTAATTTCATATTACCCTGCTGAATGGAGCATAATAAATAACAAAACGTTTTAGTAATGGCTGTTAGAGCCAACTTAGTTTGCTTTTGAATCACTGTGGAGGCTCTAGACTCGCAGCCTCTCAGGTCCTCCCTGGCTCCTTACCAGGGTTAATGGGGTACATATGCTCTTCTTGTTCTGATGAAGCATGAACAGCCAACATGACACACACCATTGTTTACATATGCATGTTGCAACTCTTTAAATTTCAAATAATCTCCTTTACCTTCTCGGTTAAAAAAAAAATGGAAGAAGGGATGTTAAGATTTATGAGAATTACGAGTGAGACAAGAAAGAAAGAAAGATGGACGCAGGTGGGTGCAAAATTCTTTAGCATATAAATAAACCAATTCATCAAAAAAGCTTTTTCTACAAGAATAAACACTAATTTTCCTGACGATGACCCTGACAAATGGCTGGTGGATGGAGAGCGACGTTACTCCACTACAGCATGCACACCACAGTGTGGTCATCCCAGCGACACCACCCTGCTCAGCCAACCAGCTGGCTGGTGGGAACAACCCCCCCTTCCCCCCAATCCTATCTCCACCTCTCTCTCTCTCTCTTTTATTCCTCCCCTCTCTCTCTTTCTCTACTCTAAACATCGCTCGGTGGGGCTAATAAACGGCCGGTGTCAAAAGCATTGTCAGTCCATTCTTTGCTTGTTTGGGTTCATCTGGACTAGTGGGGTGGTGTGAGGAGGGGATGGAGGAGAGAGCGGGTTGGAGGGGAGAAAAGGCTACATTGGGGGAGGTGATATAGTGATGGAGCCAGAAGAGGAGGAGGAGGATTATGGGTGCAGCTCAGCTCAGCCGCCCGCCTCTCCAGGAGGACCGGCGGGACCCATCGGCCCATCACTGGTGCTTTATTGATTTCTACCAAGCGTGCTCTTTGTCAAAAATCAGATACAGTGCGAGCCCTCTAGACCTCCTCACCTTTTAAAAGCACACAGAGAGCCTTTATGTGCTGAACTGAGGCGTTTGTGCGCATGTAATGGTGTGCGATTGTGTGTTGTGCTCTTTGTCTGGGGGTCAGAGGGCTCCGTGATGGACCAAGAGGAGAGGGATGAGAGGAGCCTCGCCTGCTGCAACTGTTATTGCGCTGTGAGCAGATTTCTTACCGAGACAAACATGTTTTGATGCTCTTTCATAGCTAGCTCAAATTGTTCCACTTGGCTTGGACAAAGCACGGGCTAATTTTGGACAATTGATCAGAGATATGTGTTTTGGAGTGAAGACTTGATACTTGGTTCCAGGGAAGCTAAGCAAAGGCCAAAAACTCATAATCAGTTAAAGTGAGTAATTAAGTATGGAAGCACATTGCTGCCATGCTAGAAAAATAAAAACTGCTCACTGTCACGTTATGGCATGACAAGTTTATGGTTAAAACATGTTATGACAAGAAATATTTTATTTTTATTATTTTTATTTTAAAGATATATTTCCATTTTATAACAAGATTTTACATTACAGACATTTATATTATAACAAGGTATTTTCCCATTATTAGACATTTTCATGTTAAAACAAGATATATTTTCATGTTATAACAAGGTATTTTCACATTATAGACATTTCCATGCTGTGACAAGATTTCACGTTATAGACATTTTCATGTTATAACAAGATTTCATGTTAAAGATATTTTCAAGTTATGCCAACATATTTTCACATGATAGACATTTTCATGTTATGACAGCTTTTCTTGTAATAACTATATAGTATTGTGACAACTTGTGTTATAACAATAAACTTTTTTACGTTATACAAATCTGTATTTCTTTTTTGAACATGGCAGCAATATACTGCTGTAAAAAAGAGAGTGACTACCTGATTTTCTTCTTTTGTTGCATGATTAATAGGGTAATTTGGGAAAAAACAATATCTAGGAAAGGTCTTGGGTGGACATTTTGAAAGTGTACCAAACATGACAATATATCTAGAGGGGGGAAAAAACTATAACTATTAATGGCATGGCACTAATGGCCTCATATTAGTTTGTTATGTCTCCAGACACTCTCCAGAGTATTAAAAAGTGACTTAAAAGAATTTAGAAACAGAGTAAAAGAGGCGGAGGTAAACTGGAGGAGCAGGGAGGGGCAGGGGGTGAAGAGGGTGGGGGTCCTATGTCCGACTACTCCACCCCCACCACCACCACCCCTACTGCCCCTCCACCCTCTACACAGAAAAATATTATGCAGCAGCCAAGCTTCCATTGAATCCCAGTGATTCATTGCCCAATTTTAAACTGCCAAGCTGTTAAATTGCATCAGGTCTGCCAAAATTCATTCCAGGACTATGGAGGAGATATGAAAAATTAAATGTCATCTCAGCTACAGTGGAAAACTTTTACCTCTCCTCCGAGTGAGGGCAGGAATATGCTAGAATCTGTTATGATCGATGGCCACGCGGGACTACATTTAACCTACTTAGTGATGTCATGTTAGGCTGCAGCGCCTGTTTACTTTCAGTAGAATGACAGGAAGGCATAAACTTTATAAACCAATGACATCAGAGCATACTGTCTGTATCTCTCTCTCTTCTCCCATTCTTCTCTTCTCTTCGTCTCCATCTTTATGTTGATTCACAGAAGCATGATTCTATTTTCTCCCCTTATCAACTCCCCTGCATTCATCAATGTGAAACCTAGTCTGAAGTGGAGTGTGACTATTTAAGAGACAGAAAGAGAGAGAGGAGACTGTGTGTATAAGTTAACCACAGCTCTGTGTCTGAATTAGAGAGTGGAGCATCTCTTTGTAGTCGGGGACCTGCTGTGGTCAGCCTTCCCACGTGTCTCCATGTGTCATGTTACGAGAATGTTTCTATGTTTATTTAGAATAGAGGTTTCATAAAATCTGCCTTTGTCTTGTTTATACAAATCCCGGCAGATATCATGTCTGTGTCTGTAACAGCAGGGACAGTTACAGGAAGTTACCTGTTTTTCGAAAAGCATCCAGAGTTGAAGCATCAGGCAGCTCTAACAGTGACATCCCTACAATATATCCTTCCTTTATATTTATATATTTGTTCCCTCCATACTCCATCCTCATTTCTTTAATTTTGCCAGCCAACTGTAAACCCATCCGTGGCATAATTAGACGCTCAGAGCAAGTGCTTGAGAATTAAGAGTGACAGAAGAGCAGGTCAGGGTGGTGGATGGGTCAAACAAATGGGACTTTTACGCAGGAGACCGCAGTTCATGTCCAACATATTACAGACATATTCATTTAAAACCCACCCGTAAAAAACCACAATGTTAAATAGGTGTCCCTTGTGTTTAAAACCATAGCTGAGCTACCCAGTGTTTTGACAAGTGATGCCAAGGGATCCTGACAAAGCATCTGTATGTGACTAGTTGGAATGAGAATGGTTAGATTTTTCACACTTTTACCCCCTTTACAGGTTTTAAAGTTGTGAGGTTTCATTGTAGGTTGTTTCAACAAGCTGTGGCTGAAACCCTCACTTTAGCCCCAGCTTTTGCCAATACATAAGTGGCACTATTTGAGGCACATATACCACTGTATACATACAGTTTAAACTGTGAAAGCTGTCAGGCCATAGACTTCAGATATTTCCCTTTTACACAAAGTTGTTGATGAGTCTGTCAATGTGTATCAGCCATATGAAAATGTGACTAGACAACATTAAATGTCTCACTTGTCTATTAAAACAGAAATCTTTTTTCATCTTGATGTCTTTTTTCTGAATGTAACTTGATGTGAGGTCCCTGCATGATCGCAACATAATAAACACAGAAACCGTCTCTCCCCCTCTCTCTCTCTCTGTCTGTCTTTTCCTGCTCCTGCTGCTTTACGCACTGCGAGGCGGTGATATTTATTATTACGACTATAATTTGTATTAATCACCAGGATAAATGACTGGTTTGGCTATCTGAATGCCTCATTTAGAGAAACTTGGCTCCCATGTCATGGTTATAAATTACAGGCAGGCCTGTGTTTCACCTGAGGCCCTTTCTCCTCCTCGTCCTCATCTCCACTCCTCTCCTGCATGTACACACACATTGGCTGTTTGTGCTTTTCACATGTCGTGCCCACGGACAATGACATGCAGGTGACATCAGTTCAAGGAACATTGGTAAATGCACATAGGCGTACCATGTTCACACACACTGACTTTGTTTACATGCACACAGTACTGAAAGACATTCCCCACAATATAGTATCAATATGATCATGTTTTTTTTAAAGATTTTTTTTTGTTTTTGTTTTTTATGCCGACTACAGGAAATGAGAGATGACATGCAGCAAAGGGCTGTGGGTTGGCTGTTGGGCCCCCGCAGCGAGGACTCAGCCTCATTATATGGTGGACCTGCTCTACCAGGTGAGCAACTGGGCGCCCCTGAATATGTATAATTTAATGTAGTGTAAAATTACCCAATCAACCACTTCACACAGTCAGTTAGTTTTATTCACTTCTATAGCCTTAGATGACAAGTTTTTCTTAACCTTAAAATGCAAAGTTTGGGCCTCCAACAGGCCCAGGACCATATTTCACCCATCTACAGATATTCGTACATTCATCCTCACTACAAGGGCTTACAAGCCATGTTTACATTCACATATATTTTATGTGCATTTTGTAGTATCACATTAGAAAAGTTGTAGGGAACAGAACATTTGGATAAAACTTAAAAACAAAACAAACAAAAAAAACCTCTGGCTTGAGGTGGTTTTTGCCCCTGTCTAAATTGAGCTGTTGCACTAAATGTGATATGGAAACACATTGGCCAAGTAAGTTCTGTCATGGCGAAAATTTAATTCACATGACTGATCAGCTGTTTCCACTTGCGGTGTCTTCCTATAAAGTGTCTTTGACTCCGAACAGCATGAAACATGGCCAATACTAGCAGACATAAAATAACAATTAAAACTTGACCAATTGAACCAAATTCCTGAAGATCTCTCTCAATTTCCTCTCATATATATGTCAGAGTTAGACTCTGTTAAATGGCATGGACAACTTGTTTCATTCCTTGAGTAGCAACTTCTACTTCTTCTACTGTTTACTGGAGTATCACAGCCTTGTTTCGACTATAGCGCCAAATTCTGACCAAACTATGCTGTAGCCTATTCACTTCAAAATAGCTGATGCAAACATGCTAATGGTTAATATTTGCTAATGTAAAAAGCTATAGATAGATGCTTCAGATCATAAACTCTGCCTTTGAATGAACCAAAACAGTGAGTACAAATTGTTCGTTCTTTCACAGCAACTTAAGCCTTTAACCCCCTGCTATTCCTCAAACTATTTGTGTTAAATGTGGTGCATGAAATCACTAAAATCTGATGTCTTTTTTTTCCTAAAAAGGCTCAATAAATGGTGACTGGAGCAACTAATTAAGAGCCAGACATTGAGCATTTGCAGTAGCAGAACAATCGCAGTTTTTTATTTATTTGCTTATTTTACAGGGACAGTGCACAAATATTACACCAGAGATAGCTAAGCACAAGCAAGGTAAACAAGATTACAGTAGTAAATCAAAATGCTTATACAAGAAGAAAAGTCCATTGCAAATTTAACACACATTCTTTTCATGTGGTGTGATCCTTTTTAACAGGAGACAGGTAATCTGTTACACATGCAGATGTAAGTTTATACAGGGATATCGTTGGGTATGAAGCGACCATGCTGCAAATGAGTCCAGCACCATTTATTTACAGTTTTCAAATTTTGTTGCTGAAATGTAGTCGTTTTTAAGTTAGTGGCATTACTGCATGGAATGTACTGTATTTAACCACTTCAGGAAATGAAAAATAAGGCTACAAATTAGCCTAAAATGAAAACACAATTTATTGTATTAAATTATCAATTAATACTATTATTATTAATACTATGTTGTGAAACGTTTTTAGTAATTTTAATTGTATCTCATAACTCAATCTGTGTTAGGTAAATACAGGTCTGTAAAGATCCAAGTTATAGAGCAACAAAACACATGAATTTAAGGGTTAATGGGCTTTACAGATAAATTAAAGAAAACCAACATAAAGGAAGACAACTGAAAATACTGTATACACACCCACATATGTATATACACACACACACACACACACACACACACACACACACACACACACACACACACACACACACACACACTCACAAAACAGGGATATGGTACACAGGCATTGAGGGGAGATTTTTTTTTCTTTAGATGCATATACTTTCTCCCCCATCCATGCTCTATATTTCCATGTGATTAAATTATTCAGTGGAACAAACTACAATTATGGTTTATTAAAAATTATTAAAAATTCTCGCCAGGCTCCACAGTTGTGAAAGAAATTATTGCCTGCTTGTTTTTATAATTTGCATCATTGATTCTGGTGCTGTTTGAAAAACAATGATGATGCCTGTGACTACTCTCTCTCTCTCTCTCTCTCTCTCTCTCTCTATCTCTCTCTCTCTCTCTCTCTCTCTCTCTCTCTCTCTCTCTCTCTGATAGGGATGGGATGTGTAAGTGCGTGGGGAGGGGGAGTTGAGGGGCTAGGACGAATGGCGGTTTCCTCCATTGACAGATGTGCAAGTGTCTGATTTTATTTACATGTGTTTATCAGCTTTATGAGTCGGGAATCTGTTGTTGAGTAATTTGTATCTATGTATTTGTTCATTTATTTATAGAAGCTTTGAAAAAGTCCAGAAAGTAGGATACAAGAAATGCATGCCTCATTACCCCCCCCTCCAAAAAAAAGGTATGAAAATTTATGAACACTAAAATAAGGGATCAAACTCTTATCTGCCATTTTGCTTAAATATGGCATTTCCATATATTAAATATACATGTGAAATTTACACTTCAAAGTTAGGCCCATTACGTGAGCCATTAGTTGTACTTGTAACAGCAGATCCCTATGCCCAGGTTATGAATGATTTAACAGTGAGTTAGTGTAAACTAGACTACATTTTCTTTCAAAGCAACCATGTCCTCAGCATTTTGGAAAAAGGGAGTATCATGTGAAAGATGGACAGACTGTTAAAAGGATAAAAGAGGGAAGGGATGACACAGAAAGAGTTAGAGCGATATAGAGACAGAGAGAGAGAGAGAGAGAGAGAGAGAGAGAGAGAGAGAGAGAGAGAGAGAGAGAGAGAGAGTGAGAGAGAGAGAGAGAGAGAGAGAGAGTGAGAGAGAGAGAGAGAGAGAGAGAGAGAGAGAGAGAGAGTGTGTCTGTATTGCTCTGCTCCCTCTCATTGCGTCTTGAATCCTGAGCAATGACTGGCTACTTTAGCAATTAAAATCCGGGGCAAAGACACAGCAGCTTGCTTTGGCCCAGAGACTGGCCCATTCATCATCCCAACTGCCATAAAATAGCACTAGATGGATTCTTTGATTTTAGCTTTGGAAGAACATAAATCAAAATCTAAACCACGGCCTGTCACAAGCATCACCAGAATTATCCATTTGAGAGAGAGAGGAGCTCGAGGAGGGCAAAGAGAGAGAGAGAGAGAGAGAGAGAGAGAGAGAGAGAGAGAGAGAGAGAGAGGGGGGGGAGAGAGAGAGAGAGAGCAGGATCTAGTCTCATTGTTTCTCCTCCTCTTTGCAGACAAACCCTCACACCCACCACCTATCCCCCAGTGTGACACCCCGGGTAATCTATAAATGTCTCATAATGAGGCTTTTTCTTCAGTTCAACACAAGCATTCATCAAGCATTACAGAGAGTAAGCCTAATCTGGAGAGCTTTGTCATTTTTGGGGGGGTTGAATAGGGTACTTGGATAAGACAAAACATGAATATCAGTTCTAATAAACTGCTATTAAAAGAGACCATATTTTCAGGAATCCTAGCTAACATTGCAATTAAAGCACATTTTTATTTAAAATAAATTCATTCATTTTCAGATTTAGTAGAACCACTCAACAAAACTGCCGCAATATCATGTAAACTAAGGCCCAGTCCACATGTTCATGTGTTACTTTCATCCACAAAACTGTTTTTTAGGTTACTGAAAATAGTTCTTTTGGAAAAGTCTTTCCAGGGTGTATATTTCCGGACACTCTGTTGTCACTGTATAGAAAAAAGAGCTTTTGGCTTCTTATATCATAGTGTGCTGTAGTCTCTTTTGTGAGGTGTCAAAAATGAGGCGATATTTCATGCAATAGCAAACTTGGCCAAAATAGTGCTGGTTCTAACTGCTAACAGGACCTTTTACATGTTTACACATGAGCGTACAGTTTCTCTTCCACTATACTGAGGAACAGAGGTGTCAGAATGTGCTACAGAACTGTCAATCCAGGTATCCTTCAAGTAATAGCCTTTTTTCAGGCTTCTGCTTTGCCAACATGGCTTTAGGGTTAGGGTTAAGGTCATATAACCATCTGTTGGTTTGGCAGGCATATGACACTGCCTTGTCCTGTAGGGAGAGAAGCTTCCTCTTCAGGTCCACTCTCAACTCCCAGTCGGAAGCTCGTTTCAACGTAGAGGGTGGGTATTTGGCCACTGTGCTGGTCTTATGAGCCGTGTGTCCTTCCCTCACAAAGTTTACAGTTCAGGGCAGTATTGCCTGCTTGTTGTTGGCTTTGAATTCGATGCTGTTCCACCCATTTGGTGATTTCCATGAGGACCTTGTTGTGCCTCCATCTGTACTGCCCTTCTTCCAATTTCTTTGGACAACTGGTCAGGATGTGGTTCAGTGTACAGGAGGCTTGCAAGTAAGGTCATCCTCTTCGCCCTGGATCTTTAGGTTTCTTGGGTTGGCAGCAGGTCAGCCACAAAGTGCAGAATAAAGCTCAACTTCCGTTGTTCGGTCTGTCAAAGTTCCTTCCAAGACAGTGGTCGTTCCTGGGCCTGGTCCCACTGCGCCCATCGAAGCCTGAGAGGCAATTCCAATCGCTTCTATCTGGCGCTCCTCCTCTGCTGCCTCACAGACTCTTTGCACCACAAGGTCTCTTCTGGCTCTGGCATCAGCCCTGCTCCACCTCTTCTCGCTATAGTGTCCAAGGCCCAGGCATCCCTGGCATACCACGCCACAATTTTCTTGTGTTTCTGGTAGGATTCTGCTTCCATCAAGGGTTAATAGGGCTTCCGCTTTCTCTTGTATTTGAGGGTCTTGCATTACATTCCATTCCCGTCTTCAGAAGAGAGGAGTGTTCTGACTGCCCTTGCCAAGGTAGATTTAAACTCCTCAACCACCGATGAGACTGGCAAGGGAAGCTTGGAGGTCTTGCTGTACAGGTTGATTGCACTGAAGGATGGGGGGACTACCAGCCATTACTACAAGAGTAAGACTGCACAGTCGTTCCCTTCCTTCCACTTGGAACATAGGGAAGTTGTAAAGTGGGAAGAGCCATTGCATTCGGGGTATGATGCAAATCTAAAAGCACCAGACTTAAACCTCCCAAGCAGTTGGCTGTGCTTGATTGCCTTGAGCCAGGTGTTCAGCTGGGTTTTGCTGTTGGTGAAATTAACACTGTCTTTGAAGGAGCTGTCATACTGCTTTCCGAGGCATCGGATCCCTTGATCTTGGAATCTCAAAGCCTTGGATGTTGAAAATGTTTCCTGTTAGCTTCCCCTTCAAGATACAGAGACTCCTTGACTTTTACGGTTTAAACTGCGGCCATGACCATGTTGCCATCTTGTCCAGTGTGCTTAGGATGCACTGTGTCTCCTGGATAGATGGCGTCATCACCAGTGTCTCATGCCATTGTCTGCTTTAGGGTCTCTGCACTGTATTCCTCCTGCCTTTAGCAACAGATCCAATTAACAGGGCCATGGAAATTGTGCATCCTGCCATTATGCCCCTCTTGAGCCTTTGTCATTTGGTGGTGGCGCTTCCCACAGTGAACCTTATCTGCAGCGCATCCATTTGTGCCATTACAAGGTCAACTACCTCTGATGGAACTGGGTAGTAATTCAATGCCTTTTGGATCAGTTGGTGTGGGATGCTTGGATAGGATTTGACAAGGGCCAGCCAAAAGAGGGGTTGTTGTTACTCTTGACTTCATTGATGAGCTGGCTAATCACTGTTGTATGCAGGTATCAAGGCAGCCGGAATATCCCTGTTCTCCCCCTTTTTGGACACTGGGATCAACTAACTCATTGGCAAGCAGGTATGTTGTTAGTTCTAAATCTCCCTCCCTCTGGTCAAGTCTTGTTGAATTTAGCTCTGTTGGCATGAAACAACCGTCAGCGAGAGTCCAGAGCCCAGGTTCTAGCTTCTTTTTCCACAGTGTCCACAGCAGCAGTGGTCAGCATTTTTAGATTTTATAAGTGGTGCCTGATGCTCCTGGGGCTGATCCTTTTGTTATCACTGACCTCATTTCATCGATGACGAAGTCTGCCAGGAAATCTGTCTGTAGTCATTAAATTCCACCAAATTACGTATTTGGCCGTTCACAAAACTAAGTATTGTCAATGTATCTATTTATCATTGTTAACCAACCAAATATGTATCTGTATAAAAAATATTACATCATCATATTCATCATCATTAGCTTCACCACTGAAAAGCTTGAGCTTCTGAAGCATCACTGATCTGAAGCTGTTGGAAATGGGACCAAAATAGACCAAACCATGGGGCTTTTGAAACCTGTCTGATGTGATTCTCTAAGGAATGTAGGTCACTCCATCAAGTGATGCTGAACAACCAAACAGTGAAATCAAACACTAAGACATTGTGACACAGCAGTTAATGAAAGATGATTGTAACGGCTATTGTTTACTGTAAAAATAGTTATCTTTCATACAATTAATAATGAGCCATAGGAGAAAGTGTAGCTGCTCCTCATCCTCATACCGACCTGATATTGAGTCTTATACTGACTCCCACCAAGCTTCCTTAGTATCTTCTGACCATCCACATTTCCCCACTTAGCTTTTCAATATTAAACCACTAATTTATAAGCAGAACTAAACACAGACATTCTGTGATATTGTAAAGAGAGGTCAATGTTTAAGAGTGAGAGGAAAAATGAAGGAGACATTTGTTGTCTTCTCATCATGAGGCACTTTTCATTAACATCTTACCAGGAATGTTTAACATCCCAGCATCTATGTAGGGGGTGTCCTCCTTAGATTAACATTAGTTAGTACTCGCATAAAACACCTGAATCTCAGACCATATACTGTATAAAAGAGTAGTCATGTCATGATGTCACCCTTTGATTTGTGGACTATCATGAGTTTGACATTCTGGCCGTCGCCATGTTTTGGGCCATATGTGACCGTATTTGAGAGAGCAGAGCTGGGGAGGAGCGATGGGTGGATCTGACTGAAAACCCTTGGACATCAGTGTGGCAGCTTGTCAATCACAAGGTAACCATACACTAAAGTACACCCTGCTTTTTTGTCTATTTTATTCTGATGCTGCATTCCAGTTGAACTCTGAAGTTCCCACTCGGAGGAGCCTTGTCATTACAACTTTAAAATCCAACATGTGCTCAGTATCAACAGTAGTTAAAGCTGTAGGAACACACTGTTTATTTGCGCTTCTATTTGTGTTTCATTAAATCAGTTGTACACACAGCTGTCCATTTTCTATCTGTGGCTATATTGCTACGGTGTTTGTATGGGCAAAATACCACATACATTGTTATTAGCTGCTATTGCTAACATGGCTAGAGTCCCCTAACCCTGTTAGGTTGTATGGCTTTACGACTTCTAACTGAAATGCGGTCAACTAGGATGTGACATCATTCACAGTTATGACCTCTGACCTCCAAGGTTAATAGAACACAGCATAGACGAGATGATTCGATCAATTATAAAAATAAACATCATGCTGTGTTGAAGAAGGATTGACACTAGCGATTAAGACCATACAGATGTTTCCCCTTTCATCTGATGGCCCCACAGTCACTCCACGGCAGTGTGTCGCAGCCGTATGTGGAGAGGGACTGCACTTGATAACCGTAGGCGCTAGGGGGCAGCAGTATGCTTGAAATGTGTTGACAGGATTGTAGGAAAATACACCCCCCAACTGCAAAGTGGGTTGCAGTGTCTGTATTTTGGCGTTTTGACTTCACAGGAAATAAGCAGCTGAAGACACTATCGCTTAGCTGAAAACAATAACTGAAATGTGCGATTGTGTCTTGCCATGTTTCGGGTGAATGAAAGTGGTGGACTGATAGTCACCATATTCACAATTCTTCTCTGTGGAGCAGAATCATTAAGCAGAATCATTAAGACGAGACATGTTGTCTGTGAATTTCATCATTGTTTACGTGTTTTTAAATCAATCAATAGTGGCGGCTGCTGGTCTTTTAAGGAGGGGAAGCTCATTTTTCCAGCCTACATCATAAATGCGTTTGTTTATTTATATGTAAATTCTACCCTTAGTTCCTTTTCATGAAAATGATCTGTGAGCTTGTTGTACCAACAAGGCGTCTTTTCCAGGGACTTGACCAGTGTCCTCCCAATGGCCAGCAGAGCTAGGCTGCTTAAACGGCCTTGGCCCAGCTGGAGCTGCTGCGCCAGGCTACTGTGAAGTGTGACCGCCTGTGAGTGTGAGTGACGGGGTGAAAAGCTCTGCAGCTGCCGCTGCTTGTTGGGGAAAGAAACCGCAGAGTGACAGAACAGAGTCAACAAACACAACGCTAGTCATTTTTAACAAAGACAAAGTCTGAATGAAAAAGTTGGAAAATGCTCCGCTGGATGTTTATTCTTCAAGATTGCTGATTCGCTCATTTAGCTGTCAATCAAAAAAGGATTCCGCCTCAGACAACACATCCAATCATCATGCAGAAGCCAAGCGTCCGGGCCAGCCCACTTTCCCATAGACCCCCAGAGACTCTGAGCATCCGATGGGCGGGACAAAGCCCAGTATTTATCCAATGAGCATCTAGTTTCGCTGCAGTGGAGCAACCCGCTCTACGCTTCCCCATTGAAGTCAGTAGAAGCTGAGCGTCCGACTCTGTAAAGCGCTGTGGAGCTGTGGGGATGAATGAGAAGGAAGTTGCACCGGTTACCTGTGATAAGTAGCTGATTCTGAACAAATGATGAGACTTTCTAGCGCCTATTTAGTCAATGAAATGAACACAGACTAGTACATATTTCACCACTTTTGTTGTTTTTTTGGGTGACATTTTAGGGGAAGCTGAGCTTCCCTTGCAGTCTTAGAGCAATCGCCACTGATGTACACATTTAACTTTCATAATTATAGATAACCCCAATTTAATTTATCTCTAATTTGAGGATAAATGCATATGATCATCCGTTGATAGGCTATATAAACTGTTGGTTTGTGCTGCGTTCTTCAGTTGGCCATTGGTATCGAATAGCCTCATTAAAACTGGATATTGTTTTTAAAGTTGCTGTTTTTCATGTGCTATGGGTCATTGTGTGGACATGCACATATCAGAATTAAGCATGTCCTTTGTTAAGCTTAAAAAACATGCCTCTCGGGGCGACCGGTTGCACAGGGGTTAGAGCAGTTGCTCTAGGGCTGAAGGTTCTAGAGGTAGCGGCTGTGGGTTCGACTCCAACCTATGGCCTTTTGCTGCATGTCTCCCCCTCTCTCTCTCACCCCATTTCGCATCATTGCCCTGATGACGTGAAGCCAAGCCACAGAACCGGAGGAATTATTGAGTTCTGGTGAACTGTTACAGTGATACTTTGCATGTGAGACGCTGGAGCGGCCGTTTGAGCGGCAGTTTTTTGGACCTACAAGAGAGCAAGCTCAAAAAGCAGCCTCTCAAACCCCTGAGAGAAGCCTGGTTGCTGATTGGATGTAGCTCTCAGCGGGATCTGACGTGTGGTAGACATCACAACAACACGGCAAAGTAGACACTTTTATCCAGTGGTGTAGTCAAATGCAGTTCAGAAAATGATCTGTGCACGCACATCATTGCTCAGGCTTGCGGCCAATTTGGATTCTGACCTGTGGTCCTTTGCTGCATGCTCCCTCTCTCCCTCTCTCTCCCCCCCATTTACACACAAATGCATACACACATGCAGGGTGAGACTGTCAACAAACACTTTTACAGCGCCTGGAATTTTTAAGGTGGAGTGTTTTATTTCATGTTACTTGTACATAGTAAGCTGACATTGTGAATCATACGAGCCACCTTAAATCAAACTCTGTATCTCTCTTGAGGAAGAATGCGCGGCTGTAACACTGATCAGCTGATCACCGGCGATCGAAACCCATTCAGAGAGATAAGTCACCTCCGGAGTCTCGTAAATCCTTCTGGGGCTTTTTTTTGCAATGGAAACACGGCCAGTGAACGGCCATTTGAGAGGGCATGCCCTGAAAATTTCCGGGAGGCCACATTTTACCCCAATGGTAACACACCTACTGTAGGTGTGTTACTGAAACTAATGACTGTATGGTGTGGGGATTTTTGATGGTAAATGGCCCATCAGCTTGAAAAAAAGGATTGAGAAACTTGGGGGAACAGTGTCGGGCAGGTTGCTTGTTACGAGCGAGTCTACTTAGTTATCATAGCTTAAAACTGGCGTTTTTATTGTTCTCTTATGAAGCATGATGTTGCTTAGATTTGATGACAATATAAATAAAGATTATTGTTGTTATCCTTGTTCGTATTATTATTACGACCACTTGTATTTGTGAGAGTTAGATATGCAGTTATGAATGAGGTGCAGCAACGCCATGCGAGCACAGCTAGAGTGTACTGTTATTATTGCAGCAATAAAGGTTAAGTGGTTATTATCAATCGAAAATAAAGCATTTCATGAAAACATTCACAGCGGTCATAGGTGTAACAATCTGAGGAATTAGTCCCAGAGCAGATGGCCGGTGCTACAGTAACTGATGGTGGCCCAGTGGTTAAAGCAGGTGCCCATATATATAAAGCTCCTCTCCTCAGCTGCCCAGGTTCAGTTCAGACCTACAGCTCTGTGCTGCATCTTGTTTTTTACGCTCCACTTGAAATATCCAACCGTGAAGTCGCAATTTCAGAGGAGGTTCACATGAATGATGATTTGCAATCACCCTGTTATGTAGCTGTATAAGAGGACCAACTCCTGCTGCGGAAAACATCCCCTAAACCATGACATGACATTGCCAAAATTTAATTTATTTGTGTCTGATGGGAAACATTATGTTTGGCGTTGGACTCAAAAAGACTGAACCCAAAGTGTCTAAAGAAGTCAGTAAAATTTGGAGAAGGAAGTGTCACTATAGAGAATCTCTGGTAAATCCTTGGTGACAAAGTAATGGCTAAGATCCCATTACAGTTACTGAACTGTGGAAGAGACTGAAGAAGAATGGACCAATATCAAACCAGAGCAGTGTGAGAAACTAGTGATGTCCTGTGGGTGCAGGACCCTTCCTGTTCATTTTTTAATCCTATAGAAGAAAACATTGTTGAAATCTTCTCTTCTGACACAGTGGTTCTGTTTTCTAATTTGCTCACTGTTTTTTTTTCACAAAATAAAGGTTTTTGTTGAAGTGCTTTGGTAATTAAAAACAAACAAACATGGTAGTACAGCAGTGGTATAGCCACAACTGATATTCTATCGAATTCTGAACAATAAAACAGTATTAATAATTTGTTCTATAATTTTGATCTCCAATGTGTGTGTGTGTGTGTGCGTGTGTATATATATATATATATATTTATATATATATATATATATATATATATATGTATATATATATATATATAGTAGAGTATAGTTGTGAAATCACAACTGTACAGAAGTCATGACAGCTAGTTTGAAGGCACAGCCTCTGCTGTTTTAATATTTTCACAGTTTTTATGTAGCATCCCCACCTGCTTTTTTAAGCAGTATGGGACCTTTAGATATTGAAAAAGTGAACAAAACAGTCCACCCTTTTCTCCCTGCTACGTGTATGTTGTAAATAGCACTTTGCCGACTGTAAACATATTACGTTTCCTCACTTGCTTGGTGGTATACTGATTGGGTTGCTATTGCTGAATAGACTCCACTAACCCTTGAGCTGGTTCAATAAAATACCACAATAAAAAAAACCTACAGTACATGTCACATGTGTAGCAGTTAGTGTAAAAAGCATCTTGAACTAACTGTTGGATGACTATAATTTCAGTTCTTATTATGATGCTGCAATGTGTTTGCTGATCAGCAAATGTACACTCATTCTTCCCATATGAGCGAATGCCAATTCCTCATCTGTTCCTAAAGTGTTTGGTATTGATACAGTTTATCAAAGTCGAAAGATCCATCCGCTTCCATCAGTCCACAGTCCTGCCTATTCCTGCCTGCTTGCCTGCCGGGGTCCGGGATTAATCTTGTATGGATTCGTTTGATTTGTGGTCCTCATTTGTATGTCTGTCTGTGAGAAAATGGAGGACAGCTGTCAATGCAGAGGCATTTGTCTCTGTCATCTCCTCCCCTCCTCCATCCCCGTCTCTCTCTTGCCTCCATCCGTCTCTCTCTCTCTCTCTCTGTCTGTTTCTCTCTCTCTTTCTCTCTCTCTCTCTCTCTCCCTGTTTTTCTTCTGCCTCTCTATCTCTTTTCCATTCACAGTCCCTGAGCACTCCACAAGGGGTCTAAAAATGGATAACTCCACTGTCGCACCCACTTAAGAGCAGATTCAATCAAAAATAAAACAACACATAAAATTACCTATTTTAATTCCCCCAATGCGATGAGGACATTCAATTACCTCCTCGGAAAAGCGCGTTTTTCATAGTGGTGACAATTAAAGTCTTATTTAATGTTTAAAGCATATTACTTTCCTTTATTACAGATCTCATAACAAAGTCAGCAGACATCAAGGTGCAAAAAGCCCTCCATCCTTTTGTTTTGCATTTTATTGCAAAAGCTCATCAAAGCGAGAGATAATGGTAGGAATAGGAGGATATGAGTGAAATTCACAGTCATGATAATAACAATTACATATTGTAGATTTTTACCCCCAAAAAATATAAATGTAATTGAAAGTGATTACATGTTTAAATGTAATCTGGTATGATGCATGGGTTCAGTCTTACACGGATAATCTATGACAAAATATTCAAAGAATTAAGGATAAATTGTGTTTAGACAAGAAAACACTGTGTTCAGTCAATGTTAGTTATATTACATAAAAGAAACAAAAATCATAGTTTTGCAGAAATATTCAACAAAATAAAACCAATAAATAACAATAAAACACAGAGACAGACAGAAATAGTACATCAAACTATGAACAATATGCAGATTCACAGTGCCGCCACACACTGATAGGATACCATTCACAGAGAGGGAACAGAGACAAGAAAACATGAAGCAGTTACTTGCAGACAACGCATGATATGTAACCAGTTCTAAGAGAGAGGAGAACAAACACTGGAGGAGGAATAAAATATACCTAGGTCATACCACCTTGATATAGATTGTTATGCTCCTTTAATCTTGTTGATACGTCAGTCTCATTTTTTGTAGCGTTAGATTCTGTGAGAATTTGAATACAGGTGCACAGGAAAATGAATGTGAATTCATATGAATTAAGTTTTACAGTCTGTCAACACCAAACACAAATGTCGACACATGTTCGTAAGGCATCAAATTCCCAATGTGAAACAATGCAGCTTCACTCTAAAGCCACAGGCTGTAACAGCCAGTGAAACATGAGCGCCAAATCTCAAACACCTAAAACAGTTGATTTAAAAGAAAATCCTTAACATGAGAGAAACAATATTGGTCAAAACCTGTAGATACAGATACAATGTTCCAGCTGAAAGAGAGGATAGGGTGACAACAACCAGTACAAGTATCCAACCTGGTCTAGGGCTTGGCAATATCGTCAAAACAATATAAAAATGTATATTGTTTTTTTTTTTTCTCGCAATGTGTGCTATCTGGATGATGCTTTACCTTCTGATCCTTGTATGTTATATTCATTTTGGACTAAAATTCTTAATAATATTTTAAATAGTTTGAACTTTTCATCCTTCAAGTCTTTAATTTACACAGGAGTATACAAATTAGGCTTCACCATGTAGTTATTGAAATTAAATATGAAGTTATCTTTATCGGGATAGCAGATTTTGGCCACATTGCCCAGCAACTGGGAATAACCTTGTAACTTAAAACACATATCATACATCTATTAAAAAGGATAACGGATATACATCATTAAGGAAATATGATGTAAATGGCCAAACAGTCCACAACACAAGGCCAATATTTTGAAGAACTTATAATGGAAAATAATGTATGCTAAAGGCGTGGAAAGATTACCGAACGGGCCTACTGGGCAAAGGCCCAGGGACCCATAGGGTTAAGTTAGAGGGCCTGACTCAGAAAATATTGCTGAAAAAAAAGACAAAATGAAACACCAAATGACCACAAGCAGTGCTTAAAATAAACTATTTGATCACATAAAGTTAAAAATAAACAATATTATGAGAGAACACATTTGAGCATCCATGTTTCTTTAAATTGTTTTAATTTGTGTTGATGGCAGATATGCATTAAAATGATCATGTTATAACAATACCAAAAACTAATGCTAACTGCCGTCATATGCTATATGTGTTCATTTCATGCTGCTCATTAAATCAGCAAGCATGAAAACTGTACGGATAAGAAAACTCTGCAAATCAAAAAATTCACTTTAATGTTCATTTGGGGAGTTGCCATCTTGTCAAACTTTGACATCGCCTAATTTCTTCTTACCAAAAAAGGGCATTGATGAAGATATGCCATCTGTCTGATGTATACTGGATTAGCCAGATTAGCACCACCGCCCGGGAGCCAGGCTAACAGCACACGGTTCTACATCGGGAGGTCAGTCTTTAGCCCAGAACATGGGAGGTACACCCGTGTCAGTATCTAGAAAACACGGCTCCAGGAGTCAAGTGCAGGCAGCCAGCATTTATGATATTCATGTAGGCTATATTGCGAGTCATGGTGCAACTGCAGCTACTTCATTAGCATAACAGAGCTAACCTGTGGGTTCCTAAACCATCTGTTGGTTCAGTCGATGGAAGAGCAAACCATCTTGTCACTTATAGTCACACCACCACATGATTGACCGCAGTCCAGGTGAAGATGACGTAGTTAGCATGCTAATGCTAATCTCGACCACTAGCCTCCGAGGCGAAGTGAGGGCCAGAGGCTACCTGTCACTCAAGAGACCACGCCCCTAATTATTCATAAACTTTAACCTCCAATAAAATACAAACTAGCCTTGTACAAAACCCCCCCCCCCCTCAGTGTTGTCATGGAGATATAACCTAAAAATACAGACTAGAATGTTTTTTTGTACCAGGTCTTAAATAGGTTTAATTATGCTGTGAAAACGCCCTGTTTAACATGGGGGTCAATGAGAAACTGCTCTATTATTAATCCTAGTGGCCACTTGACGAACTGCACCTTTTGGCACTTCCTTATTGGATCAACCAGAAAGGCGCTGTGGTGGGGGCTTGGTAGCAAATGGTTGTATGACACGTCACAACATGGTGTTCATGGGAAATGTAGGATAAGTTCTACAAGCAGAATTGCCAGATTAAGATTAAGTTTCGAAGACAAACACACACATAATGTGTGTCCACTGTCTGTTACAGTGGAAAACAGACCAATCTGGTAACACTGACGTTACATCGTTTCAGCAGCCAGCCAATACAAACAGACGCAGTGCTATTTTCTTCATTCATCACCAGCCGAATTGGCTAGTTACTTCACAATATTACCCACCAAAGTTCATTTTTACCCACATTTGGCAGGTTGAGTGGTGTCAATTTAAAGCCTTGACCACAAGTATACACAAAGACAAAACATGGCTATAGGGATGCAAAAAGACCATGAATAGACATATATGATGACAAAGACACACAATGGTTAAAAATAGATGTCAAGTGACCACAGAGAGAAACAAAGCGACATCATAGAAATGTAAAATGTCTAAAAATAGATGTAAAACCACCACAAAAAGATGCAAATCAATCACAGAGATGCAAAACAACAACAAAGACATACAAAACAACTAAAATTGGAAATGAAATGACCACTAAGAGAAAAAAAATGACCACATAGAAAACCGCCTAAAAGTAAGTGTACAATGTCCACATAGAGACACAAGATTACTCCAAAATGACTTAAAGTAGACTCTTTGAATTTTGTGTCTTGTTCCGACGTAGATAGGATGGGGTCTGTGCCCAGGGGCCCATCGTATCATGAACCGCCCATGGCTATAGGTATTACTGTGTAACACTGGAAATAAAAAAGTAAGTTTCTGAAAGAAGGGTTATGTTGGCAGATTTAAATTCGGTGAAAAAATATTTCTAATCCACTGCATGACAATTTGCTTTCCCTTTGTCCAAACACATCATTTAGGTGACAATATAATGAAAACATACTCAAAAATTAACCAATGGTATACAACCCTTTTTCCTCCACGTTTGTGCCAACACACCTGTGAAACCACAGTATTTTAACAGTGTGTGAAAGTGTTTGGTTTTGAGTAGGAGTCCCTTCTTTCCTCTGCCCTGAGAGTAAACCCACGATCGGGCTTCTGTGGCTTGGCTAGTACCTCTCACTTCATTGGCCCAATGAAATACAGTGTTCATTAGGCCATTGATCAACTAGTCTCATCCTGTCACAAGATTACAGCTGGCCAGTGCACCCACCTACACACAGACAAACACACACACACACCTCTGCGGTGAGACACAGGGCTGGTAAGTGGGGTCAGAGGTGGCTTGTAGTAATCCATCTAACCAGCGTGACAGCGGCAGCTAATAAATCACTTATTCATCGTTTAATCCATCGTCTGTCGCCACCAAACTCCCAGAAAACAATGCCTTCACAAAACACACTCTCTGCTGCAGAGCAAACCCCGCATCCATACAGACAGGTGCACAGCAGCTCTGGGCCTGCTTAGACATCACAGATAAAGGACATATAGAGTTGTTCACAGGCACCGTATTTGTGTCATTGGCTTTCTAAATCAATCACATCAAGTCCATGAATCAAATCACCTTATGCACATAAACGAACCTGACATAAATTAATGTTGATTAGTCAGGGTTGTTTTTTTTTTTGGTCGTAAATTGTCTTCAATAAACCATAAATCTGCATTGTTTTAAGCTAAATGCCAGCTTTCAAAGCAGTTTTACTGAACATGAACAATACCGTGCTTGTTTGGGTTGATGTTGAGGAGTGCCATCTGTTAAATGCTCTCTGGGATGTTATAGATAATTGCAAACAGATGCCTTTTCCTTGAAACTACAAATTTAATAGCAGAAGAAAAAAGACAAACCAAAATTCAAATAAATTCTGTGCTGTCATGGAGTTGACAGCACAGAATTTAGTTTACAAAATGAAACACAATGGAGCAGATTTACTAGAAAAATGTGCACAGCAGTTTTTTTTTTTTTTAAGTGTGGCCACAACCTGTGTGTATTCAGCACCTGATTCACTAAAAAAGCAGTTCATTATGCAGTCAGTGCTGGATGAGTCAATCCAGCAGGTGGAGGTGGTTTGATGGATGTCTTTCATAAACACTGGGTCAAATGCAGACAGATGCATTAATGTCATATCAAAATAAAGAAAATAGAAGTTGCAGCCTTTATTGATTTAAAGGGCCAATATCATGCACATTCACAAGTTCATACTTGTATTTCAGGTTTCTACTTGATGAAGAAAACTTGTACTATTGATGATCCTTCCAGATGGTGAATAAAGAAATAACTTGAGGGCCTCAGTTGATTACTTACTTGAATATATAGTTTAATAAGACAAATCTGATCAGAGAAGCTTCTGGCACATGTCTACATGATCATGGACACCAGCAAACTTAAAGTGACCCCAAAAGTGCTTCACATATTATGGCGAAACCCCTTCAAGGACCACAGTCCTGTTATCTGATATGGCACCAACATAATAAAACTACCCCTTGTACATACATTAGAGAGGAGACAGACATCTCTCCACTCACGCATGTTAACCCACATATTTAAGATATCATAGCTTATATATAGCTTAACTTATATTTCCCCAACCCTACTAGAGCATGTTTACATCCTTTAAAGTTAAAAAAAATCCCACATTATTTGACTTTCTTTCTGTATATACCTGTATTCACCTCCTGTCTGAAACGCTCCGTTTAAGCACCTGTCTCTTTAAGCCCTTTGAAGTTTGCAATCAAAATGGTCCACCAGTACCTACATTGGTATCTTTGCATATTGTGATGTAATTATTGGTGTATCTTCAAATGCTTCATATACCTAAGATATGTACAACCGAAGATAAAATGTCATGAAAGTCATTAAACATTAATAATAAATACAAGTTTAAACGTCAAAAATTTAAAGAGAAATACAAAAAAGCTCACGGGTAAATAAACAGACAAAACATGTTCATCAGTCATCCTATTTATTTATTAGTTTTCAATATGTGATCATTGAGTAGTAAGGTTTGTTGATAGTTTCATCTGCAATTGCACAGAATGTCACGTAATGTAATGGCATCATCATGAGCGTTCAGCTTGATCAGATCTAAACTCTGCTGCAAAATAAATTAATGCTCTAGCTAATTTATTTTATTTTATATCGTTTTATAGAGCATCATGTAAACGATCTCCCCGTGGCCATTACAGGGTTAATACTCTGGCGCTGTTGTGAGTTGTCAGTCTGTTGTGTACTGAATGTCACGTGACGTGATGACATCATCAAGCATGCAACATGATGATTTGAAAGATCAAAGCCTCACCTTTCTGCTGCCAAAAGAACGAATGCTCTAACTGTTATAGTTTTTGCTTTAGATCATTTTATGGTGTAAACCACCACCTCCTAAAAAAAGCCCAGTCTACTCTGATTGGTCAGCAATTCTGGATCTTCCGCATGCTTGATCTCTGCATCTCTGCAACATCATTGCAGCCAGAGAACGACTGTAACGGCACTGTCGTGGCACTTTCTACCTACATATAGTATAGTTGCGACATCACAACCCTAAAGGAAGTCCTGACGTTTTGTTTAAAGTCAAAGTTTCTGAATACAGGCATTAAAGGTACATTTCTGTGTGGATTGTTTTGATACTTTCACAGTATTATCCACTCCCCTGCTTTATAATAAAAATAGACTTTAAACAACATGGGACCTTTAACAGATCATTGATGGTCAAGTTTAATGACACACACCACAGAAGCTGCTGTTGATTTGTTGTGAAAAATTCGCCCTACAGTAGGCTCATTAATGATTATTGTACCATTTTTTGGCCTGAGAGAGGATAGAGGGATTGAGATAGACAGACATAAAGGAGGGGATAACACGCAGCTAAGGGCCAGCCACAGATTGGATTTGAACCCAGTCGACTGCCAAGGACTCATCTTATTTATTTTTAATGGGTTTTTTTTGTTTTATTTAGTTGTGTGTTTTTTTTTTTTTAATGTGAACATTTCAATGGCAATATCCTTGTTAAATAAAGGTTAATGAAAATGAAAAAATACATATAGAAGGGCAAGAGGTTGTCCGAGTCACATCAGATGATCTCTGGGATCTCCAACACACAAGGCACCAAAGGCACCCAAGACTTTCTGTAAACTCATCCGTTGCAATGTTGGATGCTTAGTGCAAGTGCTCCAGAAGTAAGAGCAAAAAATTCCAGGGAGGATTTCAGGATAGTGGATGGGTCAAACCACCAGTTTGTGTCCCTTGCATAACTGTAGTTCAGTTCCATACTTATTTGATCTTTTCCAAACCCTAATCACTGTATTTGTTCCCTAAACTTAACTTAGTAGTTTCAATTGGGTTCATAATGTCGACCAAATGTTGCCCTTGTTTAAAACAGTTTCCATTGGAGCATCCCAGTTTGACGCACAGAGCTGTGCATTAACAGTGACACCAAGGGATCCCGACAAAGTAGCTCTACATGACAATTTAGGATGAGAAAAGGTTGGGTAGACAGGTGGGGAAAAATACCTCCTAGTAAATCTGGCCCAGTGTGGTGCAGCACTGGTGAATGAATGGCGTTGAGTTAACAGGAATAACGTACACACTATGGTGAGACTTATGTTCAAGTTACTTTTCCACACAGTTCACTCATGTATGAAAAAATCCTCATGTCCAGTTGAATTAAGCCTGCATTCAAAACCCATTGCTCCTCTCCACCTCTAAAAACCACTCTCATTCAAGCAGCCTTAATTTGGTCTTCCTTTCTTCGTCTCCACCCATCGCTCCTCTTAATTCATGCTTTTCCAAAGCATGTTGTCTCACCTGCCAAGAGAGAGAAAGGGGAGAATGAACAGGCAGGCGGGCGGGCTGAAAGAGAAAAGAAAAGAGATGGAAGAAAAAAGGAAAAGGAAGGGGCTGATCGTACAGTTTAATTACCAGGCTTGACTTGTAAGTGCTCTGGTGGGGAACTACACGACCCAGCTACAAGAGACAGCTCAGCTCCATCCCATTAGAGTGGGAACAGAAGCATACGCTGCTGCCTGTTTCCTCTCGCTGTCCCACAATCCTCCACTTCTCTCTGGCCTCAGTTTCTCAAAGATTTTCTTAATACTTGCCTCCTTTCCTCTCCTTTTTCCCCGACACTCCCACTTCTATCAGTTAACTTTGTTTAACAGGCATGTGGAGTACATAAAATAATTGCTTGCGAGATAAGGTCTCTCTGTGGCATCCCCTTGTCTCTGTGATTGAAAGTCACTGGGTTAAGAACATGAGTAAGAGGTTAACGGTAATAAAAATAGCTATTACGCATATATTCCCTTCCGACGTGTCACTCCGAGAAAGGGAGGGAGAAAGAGAGAGAGAAGGAGGGAGGGATACTGGCACCTAATTACAAGGAGCGCACTTGGCTGCTTTTATCAGTAATTGGACTATATAGCCCTTCATTATAATTTACTTTCTCCCCCAAACTGTGATAATGCAGACAAGCAGAACTGAGTGGGCCTGTTAGTGGCCCAGAAACTGACACCAGTTAATGGTTAATTATAATGACTAAATTAAAGGAGTGACGGTGAGAGGGCACTGGATAAAGCTCAGGCACTTAATTTAACAGGATCACTATCAGACAAAACTCATGAGTTCAGGATTGGAAATAAAAGAGAGACATGGAAAAAAAAAAAGAAATTGGTAAAAGGGAAACAACAACGGAGAATTTATTTGGTTTTATTGGTCTCATTGTCAGAACAGGGAGCCGGAGACGTGGATGTGTGTCCAGGGATTAAGAGACCATTAATTGTCTGTTTCAGACTGGGATTGAAAACAGAGTGAAAACATATTTTCCTTTCGAAGTCTATTCAACAGAATGCATCTTGCTTTAAGCAATTACTGCTTGGGAAAATGTAACACTCAGACAGACAAAGAGATGTTTATGTGTCTGGGGCAGGTCGGCAATAAACACACTTGCAATCAAACTCTCTTTCAACCCACTGGACCCTTGGCTGTTGCTTAGTTTTCAATCCCTTAGGGCGTGATCACACTGTCCTCCCGGACCACGACCCGGACTTTAGGGTACTTGTCCCCCCTCCCTCTCCCCCCCGCGCCCCAGCCCCGTTTGTACTCACACTGCCTGGGCCACGGCCAATGCTTCTTGCTGTCCATACGCCATCACGCCGTAACACGTCACACGCATTGATCGTGTGTGTGTGGCTTTGTTTACAAATCTTTCCATAGACCTCTGAGTTTTTGTGCGTCTTGTCGACTGTTTTTGAATATTTTCATCCGACCACATCTGCAGTAAACACTCCACCTCCGCATCACACCAACGTGAACCTTTCACCACCATTGTTGTTGTTGTTAAATGTCCGCGCATGGTCCGTCCTTCTATTTACATGTCCGAACAGGCGGACATAACGCTACTGCCGTAGGGCTCGTGCTCGTGCTCGTACACGTGCGCACGCTCGTGCTCGTACATATGCAAACGGCTCCGCTAAAGCCCACCTCTTTCAAGCGGGCCGTGGCGGCCCAGCTGGCCCCAGTTGAGCGCGGAGTGGGTGCGCTCACACTACTTAAAGGTACTAGACTTTAGCTGAAAAAACGGTTTTGGCCGCGGCCAAAAGGATAGTGTGAGCACGCTCTTACTTTACAGGCCTATAACATAGGTACTACATGTCATGGGAAGAACATCAGTGCCCAACAGTTGATCATTATACATGATGTTTACATTTAAAAGAGGACCTATTATGCTTTCTCCTTATTTTCTTTCACATATATGTATACTGTCTGATGTTCATATGAAACGTTGCCAAATACTTTCTTTATATGCCCATCTGCTCCAGTGTAGCGTTTACATGACTTACACTGCTACATGCAGCTACATGCTAAAACTAGGAAAAACTGTTAATTTGGTTGCTGATGTTGTTAATTTCTCCCAAGTTGTGGACGCCTGTCTGTAAATAATGTTGGGAAAATACTATTGCAGAACGAAGCAGCCTGCATCGGCCGGTACCAATACACCTAAAAAATGCAAATATCAGCCGATAATATCTGCCGGCTGATTTATCGGTCCATCGCTATTACAGTCATTTGGAATCACTGACCACACAGAGCAGACTGGGCTTCTTCACAAGGGGGGACTTAAAAAGACAGGCGCCAAAACGGAGGTTGAATATAGATGCAATTGAAGAAAAATTATGAGGGAAACATATTTCCTCCTAGATTCCGTTTGTCTTTGACACAAATAAGTTTATATTCATAGTCTGCGTATAGGGAAGAGTGGCAGAAGCGTGTCTAAGGCTACACCCTTTTAAAGGGATTAGCAGGGTTTAGCTTAAAGTCACAGTGCATCTACTTAATGATCTAAGGATTCCATTGGTGTCAACCATGTCATGGTAGCTTGTCAGGATGGAAGCTAAATAATGCTGCAAATTTAGACCAAATTCAAGCCAAGGAAAAACTTGCATCGCCATTTTTGAAGTGGTCCCTTATTTATTTATTTATTTATTATTTATTTTTTGTTTATTTTGGGCATGTCAGTTAGATAAATCATCATCACACATTATCTTGGTTTACAATTCACATCAAAGGAAGGGAAAGCGGGAGAAGCAAAAGCTTATCTAGTCCCGCCCCCGTTAACCACAGAATACATTATCTTCCTCATACTATTTTTTTGTGTTCTTTGACAAAACATGTTTCAACAGCTGGTAGTAATCAGAGTTGCAGTCTAGCTCTAGACAGACAAACAGACACAGTGTCCATATTAGTCCGTCATGAGTGAGCAACAGTCCCGTATTGTTGCCTGTCATGTATTTTCTTTCAATCATCCCTCTCCTCCAGCTTCCTCTGCGCTTAGCTTCGCCATATCCTCCCAAATTGTGGCAACATCCACTCGCATCCTGGCCAAATACTCGCAGATTGCGAAGATGTCAGAGCGCATCTCGACCACAGCACTCTCAGATGTGGCGTTTTCTGCCCTCACCTAGACCTCTGACCTCAAGATATATAATGAAAATGGGTTCTATGGGCCCCCAAAGTCTCCCCTTTATATACACAGACTTTTCTAACTTTGTGATAATCCAATATAGGTTTTCTCATGCAGTATGAGTGTGTTATTTTGGCCTATTCTTAAATGGTGTATTTAAATATATCGGCATACTGGGGTCCATAAACAGTCTTAAATTGTATAAATTGGGTCTGAATAGAAAGATGGGACTCTTGTGGATCCAATGAGCCCAATCATATTAATGTATGATGATGTTAGTCTCCATAGTAGCCGTGTCATTGTAGTGAGAGCATTTTTAAAACTTGAGCTCACTGTAGGAAATGGCCTTTTGTGACCTCTGGGTTAATCACAGCCTCGTGAAACCTTACAACCACAAACAATGAATGGATTGGTCAGACAAACACAGGAGGCCGCTGTTCGTGTACTGAAACCTGTGTTAGCTTGATGCAGGGATAGGGTTCGGAAGAAGGCAGCTACAGTAGCCTCAGCCAAAACAGGAAATAACGTACAGTAATTATCTGGGTTTTAATCAGAGTAGAAGGATGTGTTAACCTTATGACTTTTCTGTTAAAGCGACTTCTGGAGAGCTGTGTGCAGTAACTGAGACTAATTCTGGCTGTTGCCCAATTGTAGACTTTCTGCTTTTTTAAAGCATAATGGGCCTCATGCAAGCAGCGATATATTAAAAAATATATATAATTTTATTTGTATCCATGATTTGTCCAAGAAAAGAAAAAACACCTTGTTTTAATAGTACACAAATTGTTTGTTCAAGACAAGAAAGCCTATGTTTGAGCTCATCACTCTTTTCAATTTATCTTGTTCTTTTTATATAAACTGTTTGTTACTCTCTCTCTCTTTATATATATATATATATATATATATATATATATATATATATATATATATATATATATATATATATATATATATATATATATATATATATATATATATAATATTGCATTATGCATAGGCATTTACTACATATCTTTACAATCAGTTTATTTATTTGCAAGTACTGTCTACCCGTGTTTATGTATATATTACTTTATCTGCATTCCATTGTGTTTATATTTAGGCCCCATAATTCAACTGTCTTGGATTTTCATTTTGCTTTTACCTTACGAAATCATATATTTTCAATTTCAACAACTGCCCCTTGTAATTGTTGTGAACATGACAAAAAATAACTAGAAACGTTTAAATTTTAGAGACATAAATATCACATAATCAAATTCAGATTAGTATATTGATTATTCTGATATATTTGATTATTATATGTTTCATTATTATTATATGTTTTTGATTTTCCTGTAACACCAATACTGACGCTCTGGAAACACGATAACCTTGTTGGAATAAATCATCAGTTGGCTCCTTCCCTTTGGATTGTATTTGTAATCGACTTGAATGGACTTTACTACGAGAGAGTAAGTAAGTCTTTCAAAACACTCTTTGAATAAACTTTGATGTCAATAACTACGTTGTTGGTGCATCTGTTAATGTGTAAGGACTCTTATCATGCTACTGCAAAGGTTTGGGGATATTTGGAGCAGCATTAGTGGTTAAAAAAGCAATTTTAATGCATTCAACTCGCCGACCCGAGCTAATCTGTGTTAGCCGCATTTGGCTGTAAGTGACTGTTAGCGTCTTTCCCAGATTTCTCCGTTAGTTGTTCGTGCATGAAAAAAATGTCTCGATGGCTTATTTGATGAGTGTGTTTGCCTACAAAGAGCTTGGGATGATTTTACACCGGAATTTCACTTTAAGTTGAAGATGTAACTAGGGTGTGGAGGTTTGGAGTTGTTGCTACAGTACTCCCTCCACTAGACCTGGGTGAATGATTGGGTGTCCTGCTCAGTTTCAACAGTGTTTTAGTGGAGGGCAAAAAGGAAAAGGATTATGCCAGGAAACTATTCCTTAAAAAAAAAAAGAATTATTGCTGGAATGGGATGCTGCCAAGTATTTTGAAACAATGGATATACTCAATGAGCATGGGTAGCACACGGGCATATTTGAAGTTGTGAAAATGCTAAGATAATGTCCACTTAATTTTGTTGTTTCATAGGCTTATAGGTTCCTTGATGGATGAAGGTCAACTTGCATTTGTGACAAACCTGTGTTTTTGTTGGTTTTGTGTCTTTGGTAATAATTTCCCTTCTGAGAGTGTTAAACAGGTCTGTCTCTGGTTCAAAGGAACCTTTGATGGAGCTAAGCTTTACAGTTTGATGAACCTGCACCTGAAAAGTGCTACGTTAGCTGCCAGCAGTTTGTTTGCACTACAAACATCTGATGTACAAAGTCCAATCACCAGGATTACTTATGACATTGAAGAAAATATCACATTTTAATAATTGTGAAGAATTTGAAATTAGTTTGATCATAAGGAGTGCCTTTTTATGTGATTTCTAAGCAGATTAATGGACATGTATCTTCAATGACATCAGGGAATCTGCTGTCGATCACACTGATCCCTGCAGTTTGCTAATATGTCCATAACATGGTTTGACTGCATTATGACTTATAGCAATAAATCAAAGTTAGTTTGTGAAAAACTAGTTATTTCCGAAGTGGATCAGTTCACAGTTGATATGCAGCCTTTTTATCAAGGAAAAGTTGTTTGTTACTGCTGCTCAGTCTGTTTGCACACAACGATGAAATAATCAGAATGCAGAGGAGCAAGTACTGCACAGCCTTGCCCCTCTCTCATAACCACACACAAGTGCTACAATATTCTGAGAGTCAATAAGTCTCTGAACTGTCAGAGGCCTGACAGGATTTTTACCAACAACCTCGCCGTTGATCGCAACACACTCAAAGACGACTCCCTGTCACATGCAGAATATCAACTAAGATGACACCTGATGTGTATTATCATAATCGTGTGATTACATGTGTATTTCAGATTTCCCTGTATCAAATGTGAAGCGTGTGCAATGTGTGACACTGTTAAACTCTCACACACTCTCTCCTTTCTCCCCACACTCGCACACACACATAGTAAATCCGTGGCTTTGTGTTGCTGTCTCCTTTGGTCCCTCTGGCTTTGCCTTAACGGAGTGGCTGCCCCACTGATCCCTTTACATCACAAATCTTTGGCACACTTTGCTACCAAGGTAATCATCATCATCTTCTTCTTCTTCTTCAGCACCGCCATCTTCATCTTCATCATTAAGCTGGATCAGAATCATCATCTTGCAGCCCTCCTGGTGGCATCCACCCGCACACACACGCAAACATCTCCGCTCACACACACAGGCACACATAGTGGCGGATCATCGCTGCAGCTCTTTGGCTCTCTTCTAAAATCCCCTGCACCATCAAAGGGAAAGGCCTGTCTGTCAGTCATGGGGGTGATTATGGGACTGAGTGACAGGGGACGACTGACACTAAGCGGCCGGGCTGAATGCACCTCCGTCAGGCCTGGCAGGTCTGGGTGACACCGGGGGCTGGGCCGCGTCCCTCACGTACGGGGATTAGCTTCGCCAGCTGCCATCTCAGCGCCACTCTACTCTCAATCACACTAAGTGGCGAACACACACTCCAACATAGGCAACACATGAGGTGAAGAGCATACATACAGAAGGTGGTAGGCATGCTTTACTGTATGGACACACAGGTACATGCATATTACACACATGGTCTAGTGAACATCACATATTGAAGATGTACTGCACTGGTCCATCTGTCACCCTAAAAACTACTTCAGTGTCAAACTATCTAATTTTTCTCTACCGCATAATCCCTTCTTGGTACTGAAATGGATTTCTCTCACTTTTCGTGTACATTCTCTACAATTTAAAGCATTCCCAAACTTTGGCAATAGCAGCATTTATACATGCATAAATGCATGGGATGTGAAAAATAGTATGCAAGTAGACACACAGGCAGCTCACAATCGACATGCATGTGTCAAGAGTCAAACAAACCAGATATGCATAAATACACTATGTTTTTAGGCATAAGTACGTGCCCAAACAGGACCTATTCACACACGCATTAATGTACGAGGGGGATGCGAGGAGCAGCAGTGTTGTGCCTGTACTTGTTCACTGAACAACAGTTCATGAACTTGTTCATATTTTGGGGGCGAACATGAACTGAACGTACTCTATTTCTGCCTGATGAATGTTACTGTGAACGCGTTCATTCTGGTGTCTGTGAACGATGTGTTCTTTAAGTTTCACTTTGTTCAATAGGGTGCCAGATTTCTATAGAGCCTTCCAGGCAAAACCCAGGCTAAAACACACCGTGAACAGGCCTTAATATGTAGAGGAAAAAAAACACCCAATCTGACATCACCGGCCACCAGTGTCGCACTAGCGCATACTTCATCAAAACAAAAAACACCATGGAGGCGACAAAGAAGAAAAGAGGCGTCAATCATTTGAACAAGTTTTATGACAAGTTTGGTGAGGATAGGAAAAACTTACACTTCTGTGCAAACTTTGCCCGCAATAAAAAAAAACAATAAAAATCTGCACTTCAGTCACATCAACAGGCAACCGGAAACGGCACATTGAACTTGTCTGTCTGAATGGGAGAGGAGCCAGACAAATCTGCCAGGCAAATGAAACATAAACTCTGCAGATTTGTCTGGTTTCCAGGCTAGAATTGCCAACTAGTATAATAGGCACATAGAGCTGAGAAATGGAGCTTGCTGGCTACAAAAGCAAGTCAATCTTCATAGACCACGTGTTAAAATGCCCAACTTTACAACTTATGTTAACAGCCCGGAACAAAAAAACACAGTTTGGTCTCTTTAGCTAATTTCAATATTCGTGACAACTGTGTTGGGGGTGAATTTAAATAGAAATTACCTTTTTAAATGATATTAAGGCTTACAGTTCAGCATAAATCAGGGTGAGTGACAGATGGGTACTGTGGGAGGTGGCTTGTTTCAGAAAGCAGGTTTCATTCAGCCAGCTTCAGCTCATTTGTGGATTACCCATGTATTAGGAGTCAGACTAACCCAAGCCATCCATATTTTACATGGTCTATGGTTGTAACCTTAGTGGAAACACCACAGATAAAAAAAATAAAAATAAAAACCACACAGAAAAAAGAATATGCATTACAAAAGTAATAGGAACTGATGTTGTGAATACCTGGTTCCTCTACTGTGGATAGGCTGCCATATCTTTCACACGTCTCTATTCCCCCAAAAAGTCTGGATAGTACAAAATACAAAGTCCGGGGTCAGAGTACAAGGATCGGGTTCAGACATGGTTTTGCCCTCTTTTATAATAATTAATAATTAATCACATTGTACTGGTCGATCTGAATGGGCAAATTCGGCTATTGGGACTCGAGCCTTGAATCTCACTTCAAAAGCCTTTGATCTTTTTCAAGTTTTTAAAATGATGGAGATTAGAAATTTCTTTACAAACCAACATCTTGTGATACCGTAGCAGCAATAGCGGCAGCCAATGATCGGCTGGAAAACCTGCCTTCACCAGCTGACCAGAAGTTTACGAAACCAAAATAGTTTTCATGTCACCTCCATGGGAAGCAATCCACAGTGTTTAACTGATTCACTGACCGTATTTCCCCGCCCAGTGCAGCGAGTGAAGCCTTCAGTGCAGTGACACAGACGCACTCAGACTGAGCTGATCAGTCAATATAGATAGATGATCAAAACACATATACAGCGGGAGAAAACTATAAATACGATCCAAGCGTTCTTTGTGGAGCAGTGACTGAAAGGTGACGGGCGAGGGGCAGGGCCCTTTCAGATAGGGGGCTGCGGGGGTATACTTTAGGGGATTTCCCAGTCCCCCCTCATTCCAACCTACCTCCTTAAGTGGAGATTTGCCATGTTGAACTACGTCCCGTGCATTTAAGTGCAGTACTTTCCATTGTTATATGTACGAAAAATGCATGAGAACAGCCTGTTTCATACATTATCCTTTTCAGTGACATTTGGATGCCACTCAAAGGAACACTGCTTGAGTGCTTGAGTATTGTTAATGGAGTTGATGAAGGTTTGTTTGCCTTTTCTGCCATGATTCACTTCGACAAGGGCGATGCTTTCCATACCGAGCCATCAGCAAGCCTCATTTCACCTCTCAATGAGTCAGACCATAATGAGCCAGGCTGAAACCCAGATCATCCCTTCCCTCCCTCTCCCTCACTGCGTCCTCCTATACCTGCTGCTTTTTCACTGTACACCACACTTCCCTCATTAACACCCACACACCATACACAGCCCTCTCCTCCCTTTTCCCCTCCCATCGGTAACCTCTCTAACCTGGCAGACTGCACACCTTGGGCTTATTCAGCAGAGTCAAATGCCAGTCTCTTTCTCTTCGACAGCCACTCTTCTGCTCCTGTGCACTCACATTCACACCTCGCCTACTTCTTGGAAATGGGATTGGCTGTGAATCCGACTCTGCCTTCCCCCAACAGGATAATTGAAAATAGGACTGCAAGGGCACATAAAAAAGAAGGAAAGAGAAATGCCACGTTCTTTTGCAACCCCGCCTTACTCACACACTGTTGTTATATCACCAAGACCCAACCAGCAGCTATTTTTAACTACATTATGATAATATTATTATAAGCAACATGTTTTCTGATATAAAATCTGAATAAGGAACAAACATGTTCATCCGTGATATATCTCCTTCACAAGTTAGTTTCTGGTGAGGAAAATTGCTGACTTTTGTATATATTTATTTGAGCCAACTCACGTTAACTCAATTTTACGTCCTTACTAGGGTAGCATAGCCTACAGGGAGATTCTGCCATGGCGCTGGAGTCCACACAGCTTTTAGGGCGCACTCACACTGTCCTCCCACACCGCGACCCGGGCTTTAGGGTACTTGTCCCCCCTCCCTCTCCCCCCGCGCCCCAACCCCGTTTGTACTCACACTGCCTGGGCCTTGGCCAATGCTTCTTGCTGTCCATACCTCATCACGCCGTAACACGTCACACACATTGATCGCGTGTGTGTGGCTTTGTTTACAAATCTTTCCACAGACCTCTGAGTTTTTGTGCGTCTTGTCCGACTGTTTTTTTTCATCCGACCAAATCTGCACTCCACCTCCGCATCACACCAACGTGAACCTTTCACCGCATTGTTGTTGTTGTTAAATGTCCGCGCATGGTCCGTCCTTCTACTTTCTATGTCCGAACAGGCGCACATACGCTACCGCCGTAGGGCTCGTGCTCGTACACGCCGTGTACGGCCCGCTGACGGCTGTTATGCGCAGAACGGGTGCACTCACACTGCTTAAAGGTACTAGGCTTTAACTGAAAAAACGGTTTTGTCCCGGGACAGAAAGACAGTGTGAGTCCGCCCTCAGATGAGCAGTGTGGCTGTATCATAGACTGTATAAAATATGAACATAGTCTCTGGGACGTCACCCAAAGGTTTCTGAAGAGCCATTGTGAAGCTCAGTGTGGGCGGCTCTAGCTGTCACCATCTTGGCAGGACCTGCTACGCCTGCTCCCTGCTAAAAAGCTAAAAAAAGGTGTGGATGGAGCTGAGGCAGGCCAAATACAGCCTGGAGTCTCTGCTAGGCACCCGTGATGGCACCCATCTGTCACTGAAAGCAACCAAGCCCTTAATTATGCATAACTTTAAGCCTTAAAGTGGACCTGGTATGCTTTTTCTTAGTTTCTCTCTTAAATATTTATTGTTATAAAGTCAGATGTTCATGCTAAACATGCCCAAAGGCTCAAATAATGAGGTAAACCTGGTTATGGGTAATCCTTTCATGAGCAGATCTGCTCAGAATACAGACTTCTTTCAACATCCACAAAGAACAGCTCAAACAGCTCCGAAAAAAACATGTTGCTGTTTACTATGTAAAGCTACATGCTAGCAGCAGAACTAGAAATTATTTAGTTGTGCTGTGTTGTTCATTACTCTCTAAATTGAGACCCCACGCCTGCCACAGCATTTTCGGTTGTGTAGTGTTTGGTTTATGAAGGGTCATTTGTGATCTCTAATGGTAGAAGTTGTTGCTCTATTGCACCACAGTCCCACTGTTTACTACACGTAGCTTCATGCTAGCAGCAGTAATAAAGAACAATGGGGAGGAGACCAGGAAGTGCCTGAGCAGAATGGGCTTATCAGCATTAAAAATAGACAGGAAATGCAACACAGCGTCTCAGACAGAGGATGCCGCAGCCATGAGCAGTCTGAGGAAAATCAAGTGTTTTTTGAACACTAGAGCATTCAAACAGGTTCTAGTAGAAATACAAAATACATGTATGAACCTGAAAAAGAGTATTATAGGTTCCTTTAATATAATTTAAATGGGTGCATTTCATAAAACTTCACCCTGTTATGAATATTAAAATTAGCTTTAGAAACCAAAACTGTTTTTTTTTTGTGCCAGGTTGTAAACACATTTATTTCTGCTGTAAAGTTGGATATTTTGACAGGGGGCTCTATGGGGATGTGCTATGTCTTGGAGCCAGCCTCCAGAGGCCACTTGAGAAATTGCAGTTTTGGCACCTTTGCCGCTTGGGCAACATGCATATCAGCATTACAAACGGAACACAGCAGTGGCAACTTAATTACACTGACATATTTAATCAGGCAGTCTCATTTAGGTTAAGATCTTTTTCAAGAGATACATTTGAACTCATTGTTTTTGATGTTCTCGTACACAACTTTACCTTACCAGCACTAAACAACACACGGAGACAGTTAGCAACTAGCCAGTATATGTAATGACAGCTAAAGGGACAAATATTCTCTTTCGGAGTTTGTGACCGAAGACAGAGCTTAATAGTGACTATTGGATTTAGGCCTACATTCATCAGGCGGCTTGAAACACAATTCTAAATGAATGATAATGTTGCTCTGTAGCCTATGGGCTGAATGTGTAAATAAGCAACTGCCATAGTAATTTAAAAGTTCATATATCAGTGTTGCATTTACAGCTTGTTGTGGTTTCTGTATACCCAACTGTAGCAGACTGTAAAACAGAAGTGGACATAGCCACTGTGGCATCACTCATTGGTTTGTGGACTTCCAATTTGAGTACCGAGTTTGGAGTTTGGATTTTTGGCGGTCATTATCTTGGCTTTTTGGAGCCATAAGTAACCATATTTGGACAAAGGTAGAGCTAAGTCATCCAAAATGGTTGCTACCGCTAGCTAGCTTGGCTAGCAGACTGCAAAAATGAACAGCTGACTCTTTAAAGTGTATTTCAACATTAAACAATTTTAGCTGACCAAATAGTTAAAATTAACATTAATTTACTGAAAAAATGCTTTGAGAAGGTCAAAGTTTAGGATGACAATACCTGTATGGGACAACACCGTGGTAGCGACTTCAGACAGCCATAGCCTAAAGGATACCCTGCTTTTGGTCTATTTTACTCCTAATTGGGTAATAATTTACTAAATGGACATCATGCTGTATTGAGGAAGAATTGAAACGAGTGATTAAAACCATAAATGTATAAGGAAAATGTTTACAAAGGTAATAAATCAAGTGAGAAGTAGGGTCATTTTCTCATTGATTTCTATACAATCAGATTTTTTTGTAACCCCTGGAGTCTCCCCCTGCTGGACAGTAGAGACAATGCAGGTACAAGGCACTTCCTCAATGGCTTCACTTTTCCAACCTGTAGGTTATCACTTTTGCCCAATAAATTAAATGGTCACCTGGCTCTGCCTCTTCTTGCTATCTGCTCATCAAAATGTTGACCTGGCATGTTTATTGACAAGGTTCACCTACCTTTCCGAGAAATCCGCCGTTTATGGCGATATTGTCTACAGAGACAACTAGCTTACTGTGACAGGGGCTTGGAACATGGAGAGACACAGTGTTCACCTGAAAGAAGTAGCTCGAAAGTAGGCTAAGTTAGATAACAACTGAGGAGGAGTTTTGATGCTATTTTGATATAATGGTGATTAACGCAGCAGAGTCAAACAGCTGTCAAGCAGTCAAGACAGGAGGCTCTGTTGTCTGAGATTTATGTAGCTGGTCTATTAGACTTAGGAGGTATCACTTTTTTTTTTTTTTTTAAACTGACAGATCATGCTGTTTGTTCAATGGGTTCCTGACGAGGACTATTTCTGGTTTGAGAAGAAAGACTCATTTTGTTTTGGTCATGATGTAGGCAGAATCGAGATTAACTGTTCATAATACCAGGCATAAATGCAAAGGTTCATAATCAGATGTCTTTGTCAACACAGTACCCATACATGTTACATGTAACCAGGTGTTAATGCAATAAATGAGTCCAACTGAATATGCAGATTTAGTGGAAGGAGGGGAGCTGAAATGAGCAAATATTTAAATTTTCATTGCAGACCGTTTTTGAGTTATATCAATTTTGCCTCCCATCAGGTGCCATATCATAGAGGAAGGTAATCACCCAGAAATAACCTCGTTATGGAGACAGCACAGTGGTCTGGGCACAATGAACTCAGAGCTGAAGAATTAGTGACCTGGAAAGTGGCAGGGAGAGTTAATGGCATTAGCTACATCAGACACACAGAGAGCAAGGGAAAAGAGAGAGAGAGCAGGAATCATTGCCACCATCGCAAAGGAAAGACGCATAAAAATTTTAATGAAAATAAAAGAAAGGATCCTCTGATTGCTCATTGTTCTTTTTTTCCCTCATCATGGTGCCTTTTGATATCAGGAACACAGCACTGAGTATTTTATCATCAGCATTGTTATTAGCATTGCTGTTTGAAATACAACTGCTGCTATTCTTATTGTTTTTGAGTCTAATTAGCGGGAAATGGGGGGAAAATGTAAAGTAGGCTGTTAATGAATTATTTCCTTTCATGTATTTTATAGTACATCTTTTGTTGTTTGTGGATTTGACATGCACACATACTTCACATATACACACAGTGTCTCTTTACCTGCTGACAGGCTGTTCGTGCTGTGTAAATATTCGTGTGCGAGCCCACACTACAACGCAGTGACAGGATACTAGAGGAAGCACATGTTTGTTTGCTTGTTTGTTTGCAAGTCTCTCGTACAATAACGAGGGCTTACGCGTTTCTCTTGCTAATGTGTAAAGCCTACATTTTAACATGAACAGACAAAACTGGAATAAAAACTGATACAACAATGTGGGAAACGACAGCAAATGGATTATCTGTTTATTAAAAGCTGTTGGTCCTGTGTACTTTGAAAAAAAAAAAACAGTCCCAAGTGTCTGCTGCATGTGTTATCACTCCGGAAATGCTTTTGGACCAGTCCGAGGACAATTAACAGCTGAAAATTCTGGATGTTATGAAGTAATCACCTCTTTGATATCCAACATCAATACAACTTTGGGCACTTTGATATATGAGCCTGCCTTGATAAGCTTAGTGAATGCATTAAAAATATGTTTAATTAGCATTTCAAATCAGCGGCACTCAACTAAAAAAGAATATACAATAAAGGAGAAATATGGCTGAGGAGTGTTTTTGTGTGTGTGTGTGTGTGTGTGTGTGTGAGAGAGAGAGAGAGCGAGAGAGAGAGAGGGAGAGGTGGGGGCGGGTGAACAAATTAGTCGTGGGTTTGATGAACAAAGAGACTGGCCTCAGAACAAAGCACGTGTTTTAGCCTTGTGCCTTTCACCTTCTCCATTCATTTTGAGGCCAGAGAGAATCAAAACGATCCTCCGGGCCTCCTTTTTTTGATTTCTTCATCACTCTCAAGCAAGAAAATATTCTGTCTCTAATTAATATGACCTTATGAATTTTTAATGAAGCCAGATCCCTTCTTTGAAAATGCAGTGGGGAGCCTTGAAGTACATGTGTCAGTATTTGCACTTAGCTGTGAGGAAGAAAGGGAAAGGAAATATGACTCTGGTTGAACTAGTTTGTGATGAATAACTGATGTACATTTTATCCTATTTTCTTCATTTTGATTTTCTTCACTCAGCGCACTCGTGCGTCTTCAGATCACTGGAGATGATTGACAGATCAAGACTGTTGGGTAAAATGATTGCTATTGCCTTATTTATTTATTTTTTTCAGCAATGTAATGCCATGCCAAAGAGGAAGTTAAGATTTCAAACTGTTCAAAGTGAATTTTAGATGAGGCGTAATTCAATGGAAAGTATAAAATGTCAGTCTCAATTCAAAGAGAAGGATTCTCAACACTCCGTTGGCTCGCACATGCTCACATCTGGCGCAGGCTGCGCTGAGGCATCTCTCTTTTCTGTTCCTATGCTTTCTGTAAGCAGCTACCAAAAAGCAGTTATCACTCTTTGCTTTTTTTCAATTATATACATATGTACTTAAAGTGATAAATATTGTGCATACCTAGACAACTATGTAAAACTGAATCTGTGTGGGTTCCTCCAGATTAAATGAAAAAAATATGTAGTCATTTATCTCTGCTTTTCAAAACAGTTACACATCACCGTTGAAACATAACTCAGTGTCAAGACAACGCTTCGATAAAGGCTTGGTCAGGTTTAGGCACTAAAAGACCATGGGTATGGTTTAATGGACTTTTTCTTGCCATTTGTTCATATCCAAATTTGAGCAGCATAAAGACACTCTGGGAACAACCAGTAAAACAAAACCAGCGAACCTAAACAGTCTGCAAGGTTCATATTACTGTAGGTCAGCATATCTGGGCCAAGTAACTTGGACCTAAAACGTTCCATGATTTGTAGACGAGCAAAATCATTTTGAAGTTGTTTCTGTGAGAAACTGGTAGCCAATTTAATGATCTGAGTTACTGTATATGCTGAACCTTTTTGGTCCTATTGATACAATCCTGACTGCAGCATTCTGGATCAGTTGAAATGATCTGATTGATCTCTTAGTTCATCACCATCAGTGATTCTCAACCAGTCGGTACTTGAGGGGATTCAAGGAGGTTGCTAGAAAAAAATGGGGAATGACTATCCTCATCCTAGGTTTCACTTCCTCTACCATTATCTCTCTATATAATCCTGGTCTACATCATATTGTTTTTAATAGCCAAAATCTTTTCAGATGGAGGTCCCTATAAAGCGAAATCTTGTTAAAGGGGGATCCATGACCTAATGTGTAACAATTTAGGGGTCCTTGACATGGAAAAGTTTGAGAACTACTGCTCTAGATAATCATGGCCGATATAGCTATTGATTTAATTTGACTACTGATATACTTTTTAGACAGGCTGTTGAGGAAGTCAGACACTTTAATCTTGATGGGCTCCTAAAACAATTACTTCAGTTTTGTCATTTAACTGGAGAAAACTGCTGAACATCAGCATGTTAGCATTGACATTGTGAACGTGTTAGCATTAGCTAAAAATACTACTGTGCGGTAGAGCCTCAAAGCATGGCTGTAGAGTTGTTTATGCCTGACAATATTAAATGAAGGGCGGCATGGTGGATAGCACTGTCGCCTCACAGCAAGAGGTTTCCCGGTTTGAATCCCGGCTGGGGCCCTTCTGTGTGGAGTTTGCATGTTCTCCCCGTGTCTGCGTGGGTTTTCTCCAGGTTCTCTGGCTTCCTCCCATAGTCCAAAGACATGTACGTGTTAGGTTAATTGATGACTCTAAATTGCCCGTAGGTGTGAATGTAAGTGTGAATGGCAGTTTGTCTCTATGTGCCCTGTGATAGACTGTCCGGGGTGCCATGTGATAGACTGTCCAGGGTGTGAAAGACTGTCCAGGGTGTACCCCGCCTTATGCCCGATGTCTGCTGGGATCGGCTCTGGCCCCCACGTGACCCCGGGACAAGCGGTTGAAAATGGATGGATGGAATATTAAATGATTAACTGTAGTATCACACACTTAATACTGTCATTCAACTATACCATTACAGTTATTACTTTCAATATATTTTCTAATTTCACAGTTGTTGAAAATACTAGACTTGAGATTAGGAACTATTTTGTATAGGCGAATGAAATCATGATCTTTCATAGCAGCTTTACTCTCTGTGTTTATGGAAAGAGATACAAGAATATCTGTGATCTGAGAGCTTTTACTAGAGCACTTTCTCTTTAACATTTTTCCCTCTTTACTTTTCTCGCAAGTTGACACTAATGGCCTCTTACAGCAGAAAAGTGTGTGTGTGTGTGGGGGGGGCATTGGCTTCCGAGAGTCTGTTAGGATAGTTGTCTTTCAGAAGCGAAACATTAGTAATAACTAGTAAAACTCTGCTTTTAATATGCAGCATGCTCCAGTGTAGCTGCCTTAGCTAATGAACATAGCGCTGGGGGTATCTGTCTGTCTCTCTACCAACCCTGTCAGAAAGGGGTCAGAGGTCAAATGGCTCAATGCTGCATGTGTGGGAGGTGTGAACGGGGCATCTGTCTGAACAGGGAGAGTGAACAGAGTGGAGAAGGTAAGATATCGATTTTCTGTTAGCTTCTGGGCCACTGACACATCAGAAGACAATGGACCATCATTCATAATGTTTCTGTTTGTAAATTTGTAAAGCAGGCTTCTGATCATATTTTGATTCTACCATCAGATAACATTTATCATGAAAGTAATTTAATATGTTCCTAGTGCCTAATCTGGACACCTTAGCTACTCTGCAGTATCTTTTTCGGCACTTACATACATCAAATAAGCCATCGAGACAAGAGAAATCCTGTAGAGTCGCTAACAGTCGCTAAGGGCGCACTCACACTCTCCGTCCGTACCGTGCCCCGTGCTTTCGGGTGCTTGTCCCCCCCTCCCTCTCCCCCCGCGGGCCAGGCCCGTTTGTACTCACACTGCCTGGGCCTCGCGCGAATGCTTCTTGGCTGTCTATACGTCATCACACCGTGACACGTCAGACGCATTGATTGACGTCATCGCGATGCGTCGCTTTGTTTACAAATCTTTCCATAGACCTCAGTTAACACTCCACCTCAGCATCACACCAACGTGAACCTTTCGACGCTATTGTTTTAAATGTCTGCGCATGGTCCGTCTTTTTTTTTTTTTATATGTCCGAAAAGGCGCACGTAAAATGGCGCCAGAGGCCTCGTGCTCGTACACGTGCAAACCTGCTTTACAAAAGCCCACCTCTCCCAAACGGTCCGTGGCCGGCAAGCTGGCCGCAGCTAGGCACGGTACGGTTGCACTCACACTGGTCAAACGAACTAGACTTTACCCGTGGAACCTGTTTGGGCACGGATGGACAGTGATGAACAGCCGGAACTGGCCAATGAGAGCGCCCCCACACACCCCCACACAGCCATAATCATCCCCTTGCCCTGCTCTGGCACTCTCTCTCAGAGTTTATAATTGATTTAGGGGCCAGGCGATAAAGATCGATGTCAGTCCGCCTGGGCTGTGACACCAAGAGAGTCGCAGTGGCATATGACGGAAGACACCAGCCTATTAGAGAGGCAAAATCAAATATTTGTAGCATCCGGACACACTTGTTATTTATTCATGCTAATACAAGTATATTAAAGGAGCTAAACAGGGTTAGTGCTCCATCACTCACAAGGGGAATCAGCCAAAGCATTTATCAGGACCTTGGGTACAACTCCCCTTGGCCAAGTCTCCCCTCACATATGCCACGCTAACTGACAGACTGAGGCGGATAATGGGCTCTTATTTGTATGCATACGATTGCCACTGTCATTTCTTTATGGTTGGTTTGCAAATAATGCATGATTTGGGACTTGAGTGTCAAGAGGAGACTTTTCCTGTATGTACTTGTAGCCGCAAGCATACAAGGGGGAAAAATAAGACACACAAAAACATGTACCACACATTCAGACTCACTCACATTCATGTTTGCACACTTCTATATGCACACCCCTACTGGAATTCATCTGCGTTTTTTTGTCTGTTATCCACGACACTCGCCGAGAGAGTGTCTTCATTAGGGAAACACTGATGCTGATGTGTGTGATGAATATTTGTAACTGTGAGTGTATGAACAGGAGCAGCCGCCATTTCTCAACTGTTTTACACCATTAACAGTGCCTCCCCACCCTTTGTCAGCCCATAAAACCAAGACTTCAGATATATTATGTTTTAATACCCGCTTATAAAGGAAAACATAAAAATGCAAAATGTAATATCCAGGAGCTGTCACTTTGATAAACAAAGCTGAATATTGATCTGTCTCTAAATTGGAGCGCGGGGGGGGAAAAACAATAATGTTAGATTCCCAGTAACATGAAATTACATGCTGAAACAGAGTGCGTTCTGCTTTGGCCTGTCACCATCCAGCTGCACAGCAGTTTCTCAAACAGAGTAAACCAGAGTCCCAAACAGCCAAAAGGAAAGTGCAGAGCGACTTATGCTGGAGCACATACAGTAGTTTTTCACACAACACATCCATGATGATAGACTGAGATGTGTCGTATACTGCTGATAAAATGAGACGGATGTGCTTGTTGAATCACCCAGCTCATTACATTATAATTTCTGATCAATCGTAACATACAGCCCTGCCGGGTAATTTCTAGATAATCCCAGGTTTGCATTGCGTGTGTGAAAGGGGTTTAAGTGAGGTCTGACACTGATGTTGGCCATTAAGGGTTTGCAGTTGGCATTCCAGTTCACCCGAAAGGTGTCGGATAGGGTTCAGATTAGAGCCAGTCAAGTTCTTCCTCACAGAAATCGGATGATGAACCCACAATTAAATAATTTAATCTCCATTCAAGTTAGCTGGAGCGCTAAAACGGAAACTAGCCAGCCCGACTGGCAGAAGTCTCTAGTACACTTGCTCTGAGGGCACCATAATTCGTAGTAGTGTGAATCATCCAGGTATTTTTAGCCGTGGAAATTTAACTTTTTCGGCCTCATGCACCACTGATCAGCTTTCATGGGAATGAACAGGGCTCCACCTTGAACTCAATATCCAGTTTTCCTTATACATCCATGGCTCAGACCGCCGCACAACTGCCCACTGTTCCAGCCCATGGACACATGCGCTATTGTTTTTTGAGGATCCATCCAACAACAACCTAAACTGAGTTGAAGTAAAACGATTGAGCTCGCCACTCACCATAGCTGAGACTAGCGTGTGCAGGGCCTGGTTGGAGTAACGAGATATGCATCTAAGCTGCAAACTGTTTGCTTACAGGGTAAAATTCAAAGAGGTCAGTAAGACAAAATTAAATTAAATTGCAGTCTGGTTGTCAATTTTCACATTAAATTGAAGGGATTATAAATAATAAGTAGAAAGTAGTAAAATGTTATTTTCTTAAATCAAGTAGGCTAAAGTAAGGGCTGCATTTCAACATAAAACACACCAGAGAGCTTTTAAAAACAGTAAATCTTAAAATAAAGTTAATCAGTTTTACAAAAATGAAATAAGTGTAGCTTCAGTTTCCCTTTAACTTCTTTTTAGTTAACTCCATTTCACATCTGAACAGTCTCAACCAAATTTACAAAAAAACAAAAACATATCCTAACAACTGGACTGCTTTAACACCTTCTTTTCTCTCCCTCTTGAACCCCACTCCCCCACTTTATCTTGTGAGAGAAGAGAGCTTTAGCTAACCCACCATGCTTAATTATTCTTCTCCTATCTCACTTCTCCGACTTTCTAACTTCTAAACTTCACATTTCTGAGGAGTTTCTGGTTTTAAGTTAAGTTTCAAAAGTGAATCAGTTAAACTGAAATTGTCTCCAGCAGCGTGGTGTCTGTGTTAGCTCCCAGTGGGCAGTGAGCTACTGGTCCTACAGCCACAGACAGACGTAGCTGATAAATAACAGGTCACACTCATTGACTGTAATGCACCGATACAAATGGCTAATAGCATTACATGAGGGGATTCAACAGTACCATACATGCTAGAAAAGCTGTGTCGGTTAAAAAAGTAAAAGTCAAAAAATCCAAATATAATAATTATCAGTAATTTCTCCGTTTTTGGACCTGGTCTGGATTGGAGAGCTTCTGGGTCCAGACCCAGGCCACGGTCCGCCTGCTGGTGACCCCTGCCCTAAGCCAAACTAATCTGTAACAGTAGGCTACATAATGACTTTTCTGTTGGTTCTTACAGCCAACAAAAGAACAATTTCAACAGAAGGTATATCATGGGTGGAGATGGTAGGATGTCATGGAGAGGGAAATCAGACTGGTTTCTTGGAACACACATTTCCTGGATTGATGGAGTAAGTAAAAAGGGAGAGGATAGTCTTTTCTCATATCTTCTGCATTTCGAATAATATGTGATCTTAAAGACAAAAATGATCCATGCAAAATTGAGTTTACAACTCTTTTCTTTCACAATTCCTTCATTCATAACCTTTCCATATCTTCAATCATAATGTGAAGCCTTTCCATGAAATACCTTTGCATCAAGCATGCAATGATGATAAGCATGCATCAGTATGTCCAAGCAGCAGGTTTTATCAATAGTGCTGACAGTTTGGTCTTGTATGTCGATCCATCTGCCAGCACATCTGAGCTTTGCTCAGAACTTAACCTCCATGTATTTTGGTCTGACACCAGTTTTTGAAACGTCTTGTTCTGCCAGACCGTCTGATGGCTGTCTGAGTCGATTTGTCAGAAACATCCAAGGTGAAGCGATAACAAACTGCATGCTAACTCCCATGCTCCCCTCTGCATGAAAAAAAATCTCCCTCTCTCTAACAAGGCGTACAGCCCCATACCTAGAGAGTTAGCGCTTCATGTCTTCGACAAATGGACTTACACCTCTCCCTCCATCTCCCGCTCTAGCAGAGCTCAGGGAAGGCAGGCACACGTCTACTTCCCTCCGTCTCTCTCTATATTAAATCGACCAATCAGGGGGTGTCAGTCATGCATCCCAGCTCGCAGCTGACAAGTTGGCAGTTGTGATGCAAGAGCGGTTCATTCATTCTGATGACACTCTGCCAATATCTGTATGGTGGAAGCCGCACGTCTCTGCTTTTTTTTGCTCTAAGTCAGTGGAAACAGATTCACAGGCAGACAGGGAGGGAGAGAGAGGAGCATCGAACCGAGCAGAATTAAAAGCTTTGACTGAAAGTTTTCAGATCCAGGGTGTCTGACTTGCCAGTTTGAAGTGTGACTGATAACGCAGGAGGAAAGGAAACAGCTTGTCTTCCTGCCAGCAAAGTTCAATCTGTAACGTCTATGGATAGCAAAGTGTAATAGCGTGCTTGTGTGTTTAGGCTTGTTCTAGAAACTTGGGGGCATATTGATGTAGCCAGGAGGGTGCTGAGCCAGAGCAAGGGTTGCTCACTGGGCTTGAACTGTTACCGGAGGGGGCCCTTTGGGGCTTCTGAGCATCACCGATAATCACAAACACAACCACCATGACATCAACTCAAAACCTTTTGAATTCAAGGATAAACAGCCACACTTAACTCTCCTCAGCTTGTTCTGAACCCTTTCATTGTCATATTTATTGACACTTCAAATGAGTAACTGTCATGAAAATCACATCAAAGATCTTCTCAATGCTGGATTCACCTGAATCAAAACATCATGGCTGCATAGGGCTTCTTATCCAGAATAACTAAAATAAAAACAGCACCTTCTGTACAGTATGGAAACATCACAAATAACAACCTCCTGCCCACCTCTGTGAAGCAGAAAGTAAACTCTTCACATTTAAAAGCCAATGTCAACACTAGTGAGTCCTTGGAGTTTTATCTGTGAAGTTGTGCAGTCAAAAAAGCCAACCAACACCTATTCGAAAACGTATGCGTCTAAATGACGATAATTGTGTTTTTCAGCGCAGTATGTTTTTAGAATCCAAGATGAGTTCAGATTCTTTGCCTCTAATGAGAGACCTGTCCCAAGTGGGTCAGAGCATTCTGGGTAAAACAGCTAATTAAGTGGCAATTAACCAGTGCTGTCTCCCAGAAAACTAAACATAGTCAGGGCAATTTAGTTGGAACGTGCCCAAATGGCTGCTTGTTAGTCCAACCACCGCAGAATTAGCTGGAGAAATACAACCCAACACAGAGATTCTTTTATTTTTCCTGAAATGAGATTAGAAAATTACAAAACAACATTGATGTCTGACGACTTTACCCCTCTAAAATGATAAATGATTATGAATCAGGTAAAACGAGGATATGGAAGAAAGAGAGAGTAGGAAATACAGGGATTGGACGCAGAGAAAGCAATGCATGAGATGCATGTTTTGTCTGAAGTTGGATACATATGGGCCTTAATACTGGGTGACAGAGTGTGTGATGTTTTCCTATCTTTCATTATCAGGCAGCCAGCCCGGCTGCCAGGCATTACCTGTTGATGACCGAGTGGACCACCGACCTGATGGACAGATGGATGGGATCGTTGATGAATGTCTGGCAGGTGCTTTGTCAGTCTGGAAGGCAATCTAAAACCCAGGGAGAGGGGAGAAACCACTTAGACTCCAGGGACACCTCTAACGTCTCTTACACAGCTCAAAATCGCACCTGCCCCCACCACTCCCAAAACCAATCAAATTACAGCGTCACAGTTTGGTATTAATGAGGCTGTTTTACAATGCTTTTATCACCTATAATGGCATGCTCGCGTATCAGCTGGGTCTAATGCAGAAAAATGCCCATAGAGGAGGTCAATCTCCTCTCTCATACACAATGACTGATAGATCCAATACCTCTAGAATCAGATAAAACTTTGACAAATGGCCCCCGCGCCGGCCTGAGCAGTGCTGGCGTGGACGGCAGAGAGCTGGGGAGATGCTGTGTCCATGGCCAGTCCTGTCCCTCTATCCCATCAGACCAGCACTCGCTTTGATCAATGGGGCCACAGTTCAGACACACACACGTACTGAGACAGGTCCTAGACCCGTCATCACATGATTAAAAGGCCTAAAGGATATTGCTTTCCCACCATTCGCCCTACCAAAAAGAAAGCAAAAAAACTTCATAAAACTAAGCCAACAGCATCTTTCCTATGCTACTTTCCCCCCTTCTCCGCTGTTCCTCTTCTTCTTCTCACTCAATGCAAATTTGAATTGATTGGAAAGAGAAGACGCTAAGCAATATGAGATAGATTTCACCTTCCCCTTACTCTTGGCCTCTCCTACTGAGCAAAGGGAAAATAATCCCTCTGCTTGTTATTGTTGTTCTGCATCTACCTTCAGCCACAGGACACCCGCCGTCCTAACCTTGCATTAATCACCACGCGGCTGATAAATCGACCAGCCGATTAGCATGATAGATAGCCCAAAATGTAAATACTACCACACATTGCTAATTGGGCCCCTCTACCTGGAGACATATCTGTAGTTGGTCTTTGAACACGGAGGACAACTTTGGCCTGGTGGGTACATCTCTCGATCATTAAAGAGATGTAAAGTTTACATCTGGTTGCGAATCTCTCTCCTTGTACGATTTCTCTTTCGATTTTTCCTCCAGCTCTCTGTCCCCTGTGTATGCTGATTTATACATTTAGTTTGTGTCGAAAGATGCCACCTGTATGCTCTCTGTTATAACTGATGGTATAAAAGGTAGTTAAGGGGCTAACATGCTATTGATCAGCCAAGGAAATCAATTGACGGCACATATACACAAAATCACAGGGAGCATATGAGTGCACATTCAACCACTGAAGTCGCAATACACGTTTTACTCGACAGGAGCTTATGCATGTTTGTGTGTGTGTTTGTTAAATGGCAAAAAAAGGGGATCAAGTGTCTCTATTTTCATTTCCTCTCACCCAAGGTTGCTCTGCCAAAGAAAACAACATTTCATAAACTCTCTGAGTTCAGCAGCGGAAAACTCCCTGTCTGTTTTGACGGTAGACAAGTTATAAAGTTGCGGTTCCATATAAAAGTATAGAAGGTTAAGTCCCAGCTATGACCCTCTGAAGTAGCGGGAAATTCAATGAGATATTCTTTTGTGAAAAGAAAATACCATAATTGAAATAGTCTGACAGCCAAAATACATGGGGAACGGACGTGCAGCATATGTAGATTGGGCACAGCAGAGTTTTTTTACCTGTAGTCTCTACCTGTTTAATACAGTTGGTTCCGCAGGGTTTGGAATTGTTGCTGCCTTACATTGCTCTCTGGTACAATAAGGTATGCATCTTAGCATGTATTAGTATCTTATTATTATTATTATTATTATTATTATTATTATTATTATTATTATTAGGTTGTACATGGTTTTTACATGTTTTTTTACAAAGTTTTGTGTTGTTTTTTACAACACAGGCAGAGGGAGAAAAACATCATTAATTTAGATTTGGATATCATGTTTTTGGCAACCTTGGTTATGTTAAAAGTGTCTAATATTTGCTCTCTCTTTACTGTTTTGCCTGCCATGTATTTTTTCGAGTGTCACAACCCCCACGAAATGACTCATTTTACTATCAGAATTTGATCACTTTGGCCCGATAAAATTTGGAATGTCCAGAAGAGCCGTATTATAATTTAATTTCATCCCCATGCAAGATAGTGGGGCGCTTAACTGGAAGTAGCCTCCTTGGTTGGCAGAAGTCTCTAATGTGTCTGACATATGGGCCCCACAATGTGTAAGCAATGCCAATCATCCAGGTACTTTTATACATGGCAGCTCTCCTGATACATCCATGCCTGGCACACGTAGGTACCTATTGCATATGTTGTCAGTAATGCTATCACTGATAATCAGTCATTCTATGGTGTCTATCATACAGTAAGTAGGGATGCACTGATCCGATATTAAGATCGGATATCTGTCCCGATACTGACAAATTAGCTGAATCGGGTATCAGATTATTAACCAGATACATGGACCAATCCATTATATTCGTTTGGGACGCTTGCTACGCCATGTGCTAGCAGCGCCTGTGCAGTGGTTGGTTGATGCACAACCAACACCAGCAACAACATGGAGCGAGCAAAGACTCACCTGTATGGAGGTATGTCACCTAGTTCAGCTGCTTTTATTTTGATTTCCTGTTTGCACTAAATATTTACAAATAAGTTTCATTACGTTACATTTTGTTTTACAAAATTAGGGAAGTAATGTTTAAGTCAAGCCTGATGCCTTTAGTCTCTTCCACAGAGTGAGGTTTACAATTTATAATTTCAACAATGGCAATTGGATTGGTATCAGGAACTGACTGATATGCAAAGCCGAGGTAGCGGTATCGAGACTGAAATAGTTGGATCGATGCATCCCTAAGCCTAAGGTTGTAACTGTTTTATGTCATATTTTTTCCATTGCATTATATTGTGCTGTTGTGTTGGGTACTTTATATGCTTTATTTTTTTGCGGGGGTTTGTTCTGGCATCTCCTTAAAAAATGAGTACATTGTACATTTCAAGGGGTTTATCTTGATACGATAAATTTGATTTGATCGCCTGTGATGCAAACTTGAGGCGTCAAGGGGGCCTTTGACCAAATAGGGAGGGTGAAACAAAAATATGCTATCACGTTGAATTATGGGGATCCACTATTTCTGGAGCTTGACCCATAATATGGACTTAAAGTCAGGATATCTTGGCATTGCTGCTTTAATTTTGACTATCCTTTTTAAGTGCAAGACTCCATTAATGGGCATACCCCTTAAATGTCTAGGCTAGAATACCATTGCTCGGTCCATGCAATGCATTCCAACAATCTGTCTCCAAACTGTTCTGGCTGTGTTGGCATGTGTTTGGCATTTTTGACAGCTACTCCATGAGGATGCATTAAGTGTAAATACCATATAAGTTAATACCACTGACTTTCAAATTAACATAGTGAAATCTTTTTCTTCCTGCCTCCCCTCATCCTCCCGTTCTTCCAACATGTATGCCTGTCTTTCAGCCCGGTGAGGAAGCTCTTGTCTGTGACCACTGTATGCAAAACGTGGCATTAGTCACCAGCTAGCCTCCACTGACACGCCTGCAGTGTGAGGGAGATTAATGCCTACGAGAGACACTTTATTATTCTCTCTCTCCCTTCCTCTTTTTCTCAGATTCTCAGTCTCTCTGCCCCTCCAACCAGCCACACAATTAATTGTCTGCTGCATGCCTCCCTCCCTCTTTCTCTTGCCAGAGTGACAGATGTGGAGAGGTACATGATATGGAGGGGAGAGATGAAGGTAGGGGTGTGTGTTTAAGTGTGTGTCTGTATAGGTAGGTGTGGTTGGGTGGAGCGTTTCAGGAACACATGCTTTTGGCCTTGACAAGCACCTCCCATCCTTGGTCTACCCTGTCCTGCCAACACACGCACACACACACACACACACACACACACACACACACACACACACACACAGAAAATTCCTACTAACCAAGGCTGTCCCTACTGGCCAAAGCTAAGGGTAGTTTTAGGCAGATATATTCTATCAATCTTATGTTTCTGTTTTCACAATACTTTTCATATTTTTACTATGAAACCTAAAGGATGCTTTCTCAGAGGTCTTTAATTTAAAAAAAATACTTGATAAAGTGAAGTGAGTGAAGACAGCACAGTTGGAAGGTGTGTATATTCATGATTTTGGGGCAGTGGTGGCCTAAAGGGTGGCCATCATTACAACCAAGGCCCATAGCCGCCAAACGGCTATGGTCCTAACCACATAGCCTGTGAATGTGATCAGGGTGTTCCTGAAGCATTGCTCTTAGTGTTCTTCCCCTGAAAAAATAAAGGTAAAAAAAATAAATTAAAAAAAAGTGAGAGCAATCTTCAAAGAAAATGTACAAATTTGTGTGACATATTTTGATTGGTGAATGTATGTTACATTTACACTTGGGATATTATTGGTGTCTTTACACTAGACACAAACCAGTGGCTCCCAACTGGTCAAGACACTCCAAGGGGTCATGAGATTCAACTGAGGAGTAGGAAAGAATAAGACAAAAAACAATGTTAGATTTTGATGCTGTGTATTCTTTGTAAAATATTTGTTTTGGCGTGGATCCAGGGATGGAACCAGTGGTAGGTCAGTCTACCACTTTGGTCCAGATCTCCTGAAGAACGCCCATGACTTTGGTGATCTCCTGATGTTTCCTCTGGTGCCACTGTGACGTAAAAAGTATCAGTAAAAAGTATCCCAGCTAATGAATGGACTGCCATGAAATTGATGAAAATGTTTATGGCCTTGTTGGATGAACCATAAAGGCATTGTGATCCCATGAGTTTTCATGTACAACAGCAGGTTAAAGTTTAACTTTTACAGAGAAATATCTCATCATTTATTGGCAGATATTCTTGCTACCAAGATAAGGTATTCTACTAACTTTGGTAGTCCCCAGACTTTTCAGTATCACCAATATCAGGTTTACAATGTTGGCTTGCAGTAGAATCAACACTCATACCCTTTAATAATGTATCCCCCTGACATTTTAAGTACCACCACCAGGTCAAAATACTTGCCAAATTACAGACCTACTGTACAAGTAGAAATACAATGCTATCAGGCATTCTGTACAAGTAGAAATATAATGCCATCAGGCACTAATCATCCTGTGAGACAGACCAAGGGGAGTTTATTCCAGAAAGCTATAGCGAGAGTTACTAGTACAACTGCAATTTCAAGTAGTCCTGGCTAGGTATGTCCCAATACCAGGAATTAAGTAGTATATACCGATAACTACTTATTGGTATTTCAGGATGAGGATGACAGTGATAACACTTTGTTCAGTGTTGTTGTTTTTTTAGTTGCAACTTCATGTCACTATTTTGCCATATAGGAGAGAGGCTTGAGGGGAGGGGGCAAGGGTAATGTGATTTATATGTAATCTGGTCAGTCAGGCTTCTTTCCCACAGTCTGCTGCTCTGAGGCCTGGTATCACCATACACTTAGCATACATCAATGTCTTCTGTGAGCTCACCTGAACTTCCAAACAGCAAGTATGTTAAGTCTGTTTCTCTCTGCTTCTGTTTTCATATAGAACCAGACTGGTTTAAGTCAGCTTAACTGATGTTATGCTGCTCTGTCAGAGGTCTTAAAAAACGCTAACGTTAGCTCATGTCAGCTATAGTAGTAAGGATCTATGTGAAAACAATGGCAGAGAAAAACACACTTGCAGTTTGGCAGCTCCAGGTGAACTTGTGAAAGCTGGCCGTAGATGTATGCTAAAGTCATTCAGGCTAGATGAGGAGGTCCAGTGAAAATGCACGTCCTCCCATTAATTTTGAAAAAAAAAGAAACACAAGCACATAACTGTTTGTGTAACAGTTGGTTGTTTTCTGCAGCAGGTTCTAGCACAAAGCTAGAACCTGCCGCTCTTTCTCTTTTTCTTTGTGAAATTAAGCTGCCTTCAAGTGCAATCAGAAATGCTGTGATTATAACAATGATCTAATAAAAAACATTAATGGTGAAATACAAAGTCTACTTGTGCTACATTCGGGGGTTAAAGAACACAACAGGACATTACACAAGAGGGGGTAAAGTGAACCAGCTGGGGGTAAACTGATCCATTAACTATTCGACTCTGAAACTACCACAACAACACTTGTTGTAGCAGTTAGAATCCTGACAGCTAGCTTGACAACTACACATTCTAGAACTAATGTGAGACTACTAAGAGAGCCATGGCTGGGGGTCAGAACACAGGACCGTTAGAGACAGCTAGTGTCTGGGTATCAGAGCAGAGGAAGGAATCAGAACCAGCTAGAACAGCCTGGGACTCAGAACACAGGACTAAACCCACCTGGATTAGAACATCAGCATACTGTCAAACAAAAATTAGGCCTACTCTACATTCCAGCCCCGAAGGTTACAGGGGAAGATGAAGAGTTGCTCTCTCCATGTGGTTCCTCCAGGCCTTTTAGGTTGAAGCAGCTTCTTCACCACATCACTTTTGGGAACATGTGCCACATCATTTTCCTTTTTGCCACATCGGTTTTCCCTTTTCTTTGCTATTTTGCCTTTTCCTTGGCAGTTTCTTTTGTCTTTCTTCATAAGCCTTTTAAATTGCCTGCTTCTCAGGAGTATCAGTTAGGATGGCTGTCTTCACACACTTTCGTTTGGTTTGTGTTCCGGGGGGACATTTGGGAAGTGGTAGAATTTAACGAGGAGACACATATCCAGGCGAGGCACAATCATGTGGAACAAAAAACAGTGGATGGATTTGCATTGGCGAGTGAATTATCTTTAGCAGGTGGTTCATCTGCAGGGTGTGGAGCATCCGCATCATCTGCAGGGGCAGGCGGCAGCTCAGGGTTTGGCCGGTCTGACACCATGGACGGTGCAAAAGCTTCATCAGGGAAAATCTCTCGGTTATATGGGAAAATCCCAGTGGACCTAAATCCAGAGGGGATGTTGCGTGGCGTCACTGCTGATATGAAGGCCTCATTCACAAGCCCTGCAATCTGGTAGATGGAGACTGTTTTGCCAGGGTTAGTTCTCTTCCACCTATCAAGAGCTCGGCTGAATTGGGTCTTGAATGGGCCAAACACAGTCACGTCAAGAGGCTGCATGTGATGGGATGTGTGGGGTGGGAAGGTGAGTAGAACAATACCGTTTCTCTTGGCTATTTCCACTGCCTTAAGTGAGATGTGAGCTTTAAGATTTTCCAGGATTAGCAGCATGGGACGGTAAAGGGTGCAGTTAGTGTGGTGTAACAGGTGATCTAGGAACTCAGCCCAGATTTCTGGAGGAGGTACCTTTGGCTCCTGGAGGTGCTCCTATCATGAAGCAGTCCTTAATTTTAACTCTGGGGAAGACAAACATGGGAGGTGTGGCATTCCCAGCAGCATTTACTACACACCAGTTCTCCTCTCTCAGCCGATGTGACAGAACCAACTTGCTTTTTTCCTTCCTCTGTCACAACCTGAATCAAATTGAAAGTTTAGATTAAATGGTATGTGCAATCAGTAGGCTACTATTGGTCTAAAGGTACGTTGTATTTCTTATCAGTCCATTCATTTTTTCCATTTCACAGGTTTGCAACATTACTCATAGCATTAGTGTCAGCATTCTGTCTATAGCTAGCTGGTCATTATCACAAGCCACTCAGTATCAGTCTGGTGCTCTCTAATGTATCATGTGTAGATTACCTGTTGTGGCTTTTGTACTGTAAATACGCCTGTTTCATCCACATTGTAGATCATGTATGGAGGGAATGTATGCCTGTTAAAGATAAGAGTCCATCACTGCAGCCAGATTGTCAAAGAACTCCCCAACTCTGGTTTTATTGAAGGCTGTAGCCCTTTCCAGGGATGTTGCCTCTGGAGTTCGGACAGAGAGATGGCGACGTACTAGGAATCTGCCAAACCAATCTGCACCTAGAGTAGAAAATTCATTATTATAAGAATTAGCTTTGTGGCAAGATCAGTTGGCCTGAACCTACAAAATCATGTGATCTCTTGCATACCCTAGCCTACCTGCAGATTGTGCCTTTGTCCAATTGGCAGGGAAAGGGATATTGTTTTTCTCTGCGTATTCAAATGCCAGTTGATGGCACTTAACTGGAGGAAAGCCATGGAACTGATCAGCTAGTTGTTTAAAGTGTTTGGCAAGCTCCTCCTCTATCTCAGCTGTTAATATTATCTTTGCCTCTGCACCCCAGGCTACTGATTTTACTTCCCCTTTCTCTTTTTTTCTTTATGAATTGTAGCAGGCTTGACTTGTCAATATTTCTCTCCCTTGCAGCTGCTCGGATGGTCTTCTTTCCTTCCTTGACCTCATAGGCTGCACTCTCCATCTCTTCAAGGGATGTTTTGACCCAGGTTGTCTTCCTGGTGTATTTTCTTGGCATTATGGCTTTTCTACAATGTTTGTGACATTAAAAATAAAACATATGTAATGTAATATTATGTTAAAATGTGTTTAAGACTAAACTTAAATTGTGCCTCATGGTGGGTAAAGTGAGACAGTGTCTCACTTTACCCCACAGCATTTGTCTCCCCACCACCACCATTTTAGAAAAAAAAACCTCTCTTAGCAATCAAGACTAATCTTCAGCTAGCATCATCACATGGTTTTAAATGTTGGTATTTCATCAACATATATGACATACATTTCTCTACCTGAATCAATTTGCTTTGGCACAACAGTTGATTAAGTTGACATCAAGAACATTTACTTTTACATGCAAAAATATATATTTTTGGGAAAAAAAACATGCTTACTACAGCACAATAAGGTCCTCTCCTTCATGGCCAATGGGAAATGGGAGGGGCTTGAAAACCTAATGGTTATATGACCACAAGTGTGTTCTGTTGCCTAGATACAAGGGGTGTCTCACATTACCTGATGTCTCACATTAGCCCGTTCTCCCTACTTGTGATTGCACTTGTGATTGCATGCCAACCAAGAAACTGGACATGTGCTTTGACTCTGCCTGGCCTTGGCCCAGCTCTGATTTGGCCTCCACTGGCTCTGCCCGGTGTTCTGTAAGCCTGCTGGAGCTGCGAGCCGTATATGAAGCTTCTCCCCTTGGCCCTCCTCTTCAACAGCTGGGTGTCAGTTGAGGTGACTTGAGTTGGTAAATTTTAATGAGCAGATCTAGTGACCACTGGCCATTTGATATTAAACTTTTCCTTTCAATAAAAGTAGGATTCTGGAGATAGTGTGAAATATAGGCCTAGCTTTTGTAAGGTTTAAAGTGTAATTCAGGCGCAAAATCATCCCATGGTCTTTTTTGGCACTTACATACATCAAATAAGCCATTGATACAGTTTTTTTTTTTGTGTAACAACTATTAACTAAGAATTCCGGTAGAGTCACTAACAGCCAGACTTGGCTAACACTAATTACCTCGGGGCAGTACAGTGATGGCATTACAACGGCTTTTTTAATACTGCTCAAAATGACACCGACCCTCTGCAGTAGCATGAGAAGAGTCCATACACATAAAAAGAAGTACCAATGGGCTCCTTCCTTTTGTATTGAATTTGGTAATCGACTTGAATGGACTTTACTATGAGAGGAGGTGGTACCGGGGCCAGTAGGTAAATCTTTCAAAACACTCTTTTAATAAACTCTGGGTTCACTAACTACGTTGTTGGTGCTTCGTTTTATGTGTAGGGACTCTTATCATGCTACTGCAGAGGTTTGGTGTTATTTTAAGCAGTATTAGTGGTTAAAAATAGCTGATTTAATGCCTTCACTGTACTACCCTGAACTAATCAGTGTTAGCCACATCCGGCTGTTAGCGACTCTCCCGTATTACTCTGTTAATAGTTGTTACACAAATAAAACTGCCTCGATGGCTTATTTGACAAATGTAAATGCCAAAAAGAACATGGGATGATTTTGCGCCAGAATTACACTTTTCATTCATTTATCTTCAATCGTTTTTCGTGGTCACAGGGGGCTGGAGCTGATCCTAGCTGACATCAGGCTTGAGGCGGGATACACCCTGGACAGAACGCCAGTCTATCGCAGGGCGGTGCCCTTTTCAACGAGGAAATATTCATTCGCCTAATTACTATTGAATAATTAATAAGGTGATTAATTAATTTATTAAAACGTATTCGTGTAGTATCTCTCCACTCTCCTAAACATATCCTGAAGATTGTATCCGTGTTACCTGTGGTACTGTATAAAAACGTTCACATTTCACATTTTAAGAATTTTTGCATCGACTCGGTAGGTACCAAACTATTTGTTCTCATGACATCCCTAGTTCCGGCTGCGGCCCATATAGTGCTGTCCACGTCCAGTACGTCAACCGTGCATCGTTCAGGTCAAGTGACTGAATATGGGACAACGTTGCAGAAAGGTCAACGCCGTGTACACACACACACACACACATAAAATAATGTTAAGAGAGGAAAAAGAGGGGAGGTGTAAAAAGCGTGCGCGCCTCGTCCCTGTTTATGTGACTTTCAAAGTTTTGTTGGTGTGTCAGTGTGGGAAGTTCCGATGCTTGTCAATGTCCTATATATTTAACTAGCTGCATTTGCAACAAAAAAGCTGTTTTTCAGATTATATTCCTTATTATTCGTTATTTTATGTGTCAGCCTGGTCTCACCAAAAGGCGTGTGAATGACACGCTATTTCTTAATTACAACGCATGTCATGTTTTTTGCGTGTCATTTCACGCCATGTAGTCTCAATTGACTTGTATAGCGCAGAGATGGCGTTGTCATTTCACGCACAAATGTCATTGAGGGAAAACCCACGTGTTCGTATTTCTCCGGAGAAATACGAAGTGGTGGAGCTTTCTGTCAGAGGGTTGTTTTTAAATCAATATTTCATGTGAAGGATGGCTGAAATAACGGGCGTGAAATGCCCTAACCCTAACCCTTACCCTAACCCTAACCCTAACCCTGACCCTAACCCTTACCCTGGGGAACTACGGGCGTTAAATGACACGCGAAAAGCTTAATATGCGTAGACATGCACGCGAAAAGTCATGCAAGTTATGAAAAGTGGCGTGCTATTTATACGCCCTCCCATGAGACCACATTGTATGTGTACATATTGGTAATGGCAAATGATAAATTATTTTGTTTGTATGTTTATTGTATTATTTGTTTTTTTTGTGTTGCTCAGTTGCTTTTGGTAAAGTTAACTCTTGTTTTTCCATGGCTATAAAGCCCCTTGAATTAAATAAAATAGATTTTCACCGCAATGGTCGCTGTCAATAAAGACTACATCTCCCATGATCCCATGCTACACAACATTAAAAAAAGACTTATTTTTCCATTTCCACTTATAGTACAGCGGGGTAAAAGAACATAATTAAAAATAACTGGTAGATTCTATACACATTTATGGGTCAGGAAGCTGAAAAAGTAAGATTCATGGTACGAAACAAGTGCACAAACCAAGAGAGCGATACAATAGAAATGTACGAAACATATAAGTAAACAAAAATAGTGTACAGCTACCACAGACAGAGCTATTTTTACATTGTCTTCCGTCTGAGAAAAGTTTAATAGTCCTCTGATGTTACATCTGTAGGTTAAGCATAGAATAACTGTTATATTTGCCTTCATCTGTTAAGCCCACACGCTTAGCATACTGTCTGTAGTGGCCATATTGTATGTCAAGTGGTTTGACAGAGAGACAATACTAAGAGGGAGACAGAAGAGGGGAGGGACTTTAAAAAAAGTAGCAATGTTGAAGCTGAAAGGACACCACACAAATTGTTAGCTCTGAGAGGCTTTTAATGCCTCCAAGTTTTCACAGGGAGATGTTTAACAGATGTTATGGTGTACTGTACATACATACCTACACACACCCCACTGATCAAAAAAAGAGACACATTTTTCAGCTACAGAAAAAAAAGAGAGACACAGAGAGAGCAAACATCCTTTAAAAGGTTGACATTAGGTATTCAGACACCAGAGAGCAAAGTGCCGGCAATTAAACCAATCAATCTTGTTGTTGCTCTGGAGCCAACATCTGGTCCAATGGTCCTGGTAGGCCGCTGTCTGGGGATGGGGGTGGGCATTCGTCGTGGACAGACACTTTGAGCTGTCCTTCAGTGATCTCTCTCTCTCTCCCCCCCACACACACACTCACATCCACAAATAGAGAAATGACTAGGAAAAATGTTCAGATATACACACACACATCCCCTCGTCCCAGGTCCGTACGGGCCTGTTGTCAGCCGGTTCTGCTGTGTTGTTTCCTTTGTTATAAATAACAACAGGCCACCTGGACTCCTCCAGCCCGTTACCACAGGCCTGGTGTGTGTGTGTGTGTGTGTGTGTCTGTGTGTGTGTGTGTGTGTGTGTGTGCACGGCAAGGTCTTAATGATCCCCCAGGCTAGCTAGGCTGAGCCGAGGCTCAAAGCAGAGCAGAGCACCTCATCCCGGGCTAATGGGACAATAGAGGATTGCTTGTGTGTGTGTGTGTGTGTGTGCGCTTATGTGTGTGTGCATGTGAGCGTGTTTGCATGAGTAGGTGTTTACGTGAGTATATGTGTGTATGCGTGGGGTGTGTTTGCGTGCCTACACATGAAACCGTGAGAATGTGCATGTGTTTGCGTGTTTGTGTGTGTCCTTGCGTGTGTGTGTGTGTGCGTGTGTGTGTGTGTTAATGGGACGGTGGAGGATTGGTTGGAGGACTGACTGGTGGCAGAGACGGATGGCCTGGGACAGAGACTGTGCTGACAACCAGTGAATACGGGGCAACGTTGCAGAAAGGTCAACGCCGCACACACACACACACACACACACACACAAAATAATGTCAGGAGAGGAAAAATAGGGGAGGTGTAAAAAGCGTGTGTGCCTCCTCTCTGCTTATGTGACTTTCAAAGTTTTGTTGGTGTGTATCGGTGTGTGTTTAAGTATGGATGTGTTTGGGGCATATTTGAGCATTCAGACCTTCATATTGTAATTCACAATTAAACTAATGAGGAGCTTGAGTGATTTTCAATGCGCCGACTTCATGTATTTTAAAGTCCAGTTCACAAATTAAAAGAATTATCATCCAACAATGCATGCTAGTGGAACACTGATATACAGATGTTAAGATGTTGAAGGAAAAACCCTGAATAAATGACAGGAGAAGCGTAATAAATGCAGATGGGGCACAATGCTTTGATGAATCACATGCTTTGGCCTTCACACTCATCAGATCTAGATAGTGCTCTCCTGGCCTGGAAACCCGCCACAAATCTGCCTAACTCATGTTTCATTTATCCTGGCAGAAAGGTCTGGCCCCTCTCCCATACAGATAGATTTCCAGTGGACCAATTACAATTACAGAAAGTGTCACCGTCCAGTTCAGCATAGTTTTTAAGGCTCACGAAACTCAGATCTAACTGTAAAAGGTAGCGCTGATCAAACATGACTCAAATTCTTTATCTGTATTGCCTATTTGTCACGTGAAATGTTTTTCAGAAATTAATTTAGTTTGCTTTTTATCTATGATTTGAAAAAGTTTCTTACCTGGCTCACTTGTTTTCCACTGACCAAACACTGCCGTTTTGTTGCTGGTATTGGTTGTAGGTCATGTTTCTTGGCTCTGATTGGTTGTAGGTTGTAGGTCTAGCGAATTGTGACCAGAGGCATTTAGGTCCACACCGTTGACAGCCCTTGGAGAGGGCCCAGACTAATAGCATTGGGGATTAGTCTCACAAAACTCAGATCAATTGCCTATTTCTTTTTTTAAATGTTTTCAGAAACAAATGTTTGTGTACTGTTTAGCTGTAATTTGAGAGAGACTTTTTTTTTTGGTCTTTTAAAACGACAAAGCAGTGCTTTAACTTGCATGTGTCACTCAGCACTGTGTCTTTTCGTTATTCTGATTAATTGTTGGTCACATATTGGTTGGTCTATTTATCTACCGTTGCCCATAGACTGTATATACAGATGGACGGCTTGCCAGCTCCCTGAAACTGAAGGCAAAACATCTTGATCGTCTTGTTTCTAGGTAGCAAAGACTTCCAGCTCTCTGCTCAATCAATGGTTCAGACCTCATGAGGTGTGTCCAGAGGGGTGTGTTAATGTAGTAAGTGACGGGTAAATCAGACAATCAAATGTTGCTATTAGTGGGCGAGACACAAAAAACATCACCTTACTCCTTCCAGCAGTTGGGTGTGTGTGTGTGTGTCTGGTGTGTCAGAGCTTGTTGTGCAACGTTTAAGAGCTGTTCTCATCTTTAAAAAATATCCAAACACATTATGACTTTGCGATTTTGAAGGCCCAGAGCCCAAGGCTTACTACTGGTCATAAGTCTCATCCCCACCATGTTAACAGGTGGGACATGGGCCAAACTAAAAAGTTAGAGTACACATCAAATACATTTCTCCCAAAGATGACTTCTGTCTGTGATAAGTTTTGTAATTGATGCTATAAAAACAGGCTATCATGATTGACTGTGAACAACTTGTGATTGGATGGGCGGGTGTTTGAATGGGCCTTTGTTAACTCGGCTCCACTGCAAAATTAAACATGTCGCCACCCCTATACAGGATATTTCGGCTTCACTTTTGTAAAATGGGAGGAAGTGGAGGCATTGGTTTTGTATTCATATTTGTGAATCAATCAAGCGATGCCAGGCTAGCAGTTGGCACAAGCTGTGTCCAATATGCTTAACAATGACTGGCTTATTCACAGCTGTGTAGCACGTAACATCCAATGCTATTTTATTACTTTCTCAACTCTGCCAGCACTACATCCATCATCCTGGAAGGCAAGGCTTTGGAGGAGGTTAAGGAGTTCACCTACCTTTGCAGCATTGTCAACAAGCAGGGTGGCACAGATACAGATGTGAGAGTCAGGATTGGCAAGGCCGGAGCAGCGTACCTCCAACTAAAAAACATCGGAAGTGCAAAAGACCTGGGGCCTCATGTATCAATGTTGCGTACGCACAAAAACGTGGCGTACGCCATTTTCCACGCCAACGTTCGGATGTATCAAAAGTGAAATGACCGTGGAAATGTGCGGTGCGCCACGCAAACTTCATGGCTGTCGTACGCACGTTTCTACAGCTATTGTTTCGTCGGCGACACTTAGAGGTGATGCTAGGAAACTGTTAGTTATGTGAAAACAATTCATCCTCAGTGTAATGTGAGCATCAGAGACACATTAATGGACAATTAACACACACGTGTTTGCAATCGAAAGGATATAAAATAAGGAGAAGGATATAAAGCATGCGCAATTTAATAAAAAATGGAATTAACAATGGCAGCCTTGGCCTTGTTAGAAGACATCGCAAATGGTTATGTCAGCCGTGAGAGGGTGTTTAGAGAGCGGGAAGATCTGTTTGCAAATGACGACAACTGGCTCATGAGTCGTTTCGGGTTGCCGAGGCCAGTGTTACTGGAGCTGTGCGCGGAGCCGCGGCCAGACTTAGAACGACACACGCCCAGGAGCCAGGGGTTGTCCATTCCCACACAGGTGCTGACCACTCTGGGATTTCTGGCAACGCATGACTCGTTCAATCTAAACAATAGCATGGTTGGTAACAGGTTGGAGGCTGGCACGGTGCGCGATGGGTGGCTTCTCGGTGAGTAAATCATTTATCCGTTCAATGCGCCCCGAATTTAAACCAGCACAATGCCCGTTTGGACACGCGCATTCAAATATGTGTATTTGTTTTTTTCCCTGGTGAAAAAAGAATGTCTCCTTGTGTTCATTATTCGTCTCAATAAACGCGTGCGTAAAGTTGGAACCTCTGCAGTCATTAATATAAGTGTGATCAGTCTTGTCAATCCTTGTAATGCAGTTATTTTGTCCTGTTTGTTTTCCCCCGAACAGTAGTGTGATTTATATATATATACTGTATATATATATATATATATATATATATATATATATATATAGTTACCCCTGAGAACGTGGCTGATGACCCCTCTCACTAACCCCGGCACCGACCAAGAGGGGAGATACAACGACCGCCATTCCCGAACTCGGGCAGTGGTGGAGAGGGCAATTGACCTATTGAAGGGGCGCTGGCGCTGTCTAGACAGGTCGGGCGGGGTGCTGCTGTACACACCTGAGAAGGTGTGCCGCATCGTGCTGGCCTATGGTGTCCTGCACAACTTGGCACACCGCCATGGCATACCACTGCCAGAGCACACCCCCCCCCCCACCAGAGGAACCGGATGCCGGACCCGTCAACCTCGACCCACCCCGCAAAGCGATACGGGCCCGTCAGCGTCTGATTTCAATGATGTAAAGAGGCAAGGACACGATTTACTTTGTACGTGCATTTATTGCATGATAAATATCTCCCAGTGCATTGACAATTTGATCTAGACGATCACTGACGCCACGGATTGCTCTCACTATTTCCTCCTGTGATTCCAGCACAGCTTGTGAAAGGACACGGCCAGTCGGGCGGACGTCAGCTGGCGTGGAGTCGCCGGGGCGCGTGGTGCTGGAGGTGCCGGTGGAGACGCCAGGGCGCACGGTGCAGAGGGAGGAGCCCTCTCCTGTCTCATCGTCTATTGAGAAATAATAATTAAAAAAAAAGAAGTAATTAAACATGAGTCAATGTGTTTATATCCTGGCAACTTAACGCACGAGCATGTGTAATGTGAGCAGCCTAGTATAATGACATTTCTGAGTTTAACACATTTACCTTGAGGATGATCTGTGTCGCCTTCATGGCCCCACACAACTCCGCTTAGAGCTGTTCCCTCCACAATAGCCGCCACTCTCTGATCAAAAGGGGGTCAGTTCCTCCCCTCCTGTCACCCCGCCCGTTGCGGTGATACTTCGGCGGTGGGCCGAAATCCTCCGCTTCACGTCGGACCATTTTTTTATTTATTTCAGTGGTTGTGCGCTGCTCCGACCCAACAGCGTTCACTGCCTCACACACACACTCCCCAGAAATGTCTTTTTCTTTGTGTTTATCCCTAAAAAGAGGCTACCAAATAAAACCGCTCTTCGGTCTCCACTTCATTTAATAAAATTTCGAGCTTAGACTCGTTGAAGTTGCGCTTCTTACCTTTACTCATCGTTTAAATCTGATAGTGCAGAGAGGGAATCCCCGGTGCAGGCCCTATTTACATTGATTTGCATATTTAAATGGGGGCGTGGACAGGGAGGAGTTAAGCACTTCTGCATGTGCGCTCAATTCCACGTTGATTGGGATGTACAAAGGAAAAGTGCTTGGATCCATGCGTACGCACACATTGATACATCTGAATTTTTTTGTGCTTACGCCAGTTTCTGGATTCTAGCGTACGCCATGTTTTAGTAAGAAAGCCACGCAATTCTTAGTACATGAGGCCCCTGGCCATTACAACAAAGATCAAGATCTTTAACAGCAATGTGAAGTCAGTCCTACTGTACGGTGCGGAGACATGGAGGACTACAGCAAATACTACAAACAAAATCCAGTTATTCAGCAACAAAGAACTGTGGAAATGTACCAACCAAAAGCCAGCGACAAACACCACAAGACAGTCCCTCAAGTGGAATCCCCAAGGGAAAAGAAAGAGAGGTCGACCACCAATAACCTGGTGCAGAGACTGGGAGGTGGTTGCCAAGAAAATGTGCTACACTTGGGGACAGCCTGAGATGCTTTCTCAGGACTGAGATGCTTGGATAACTCTTTTTGGCGACCGAAACCCCAGAAGGGGAAGTAGGCGATAACTAACTAACTTCCTTGGAGGTGGATGCCAAGAAAATGGGCTACACTTGGGGACAGCCTGAGATGCTGGCTCAGGACTGAGATGCTTGGATAACTACATACTTTGTTAACGTTGCAGTCATCACCCCACCTCCAACCTCTAACCCCTGCGGTGTCACATAACAACAACAGTGCTGCGTGAGAGGAGAGAGACTGTATACTGAACTGTACTCCGAGCCACATGCATGGGAATTAATTAGGCTGACCATATACCTCTCCCTTTTTTCTGATGTTCTGAATAAGTCACTAAATTTGTCGCTAGTAGCTTTTTATAAATAAAGTTGCCAAGAAAAAAGGTCGTTTTCGATCATGTGGATGTACCCTTAGGTTCTTTGAGAGCTCCCTCAAACATCAGGGCCTTTTTTCCGCCAAATCAAAATTTAAAACCATTTGCTATTTATGGTCAATTTCCTAACATAAATATATTTGACTAAAATGAGGAAATATCTTTTGGAAAAATCCCTCCAGTAGAGATCAGAGACTTGAAAAACCTATACGAGTCTAACAGCTATTTTCCCCCCATTAAAATATACATTAATAAACTCTTGCAGTGTTATGCTGCATTCATGGACAAATCACATATATTTATTTCCAAGCAATAACGTCACATACAACAAGAATCTGCTTGGTCAAACATGCAAGATACATTTGAAGTCACATAGATTGATACATTTCACTATTTCTGTTCTAAACCAGGGTTATAAATTACTAATTTATTAAGACAGTGTTTTATAGATACACCTCTAGTGTGAGATATTAGCTATGCAGTTTTTACTGCTTCCTGTGGTTTTCAGTTTCTTTTTCTCGAGAAACTGCAGAGAATAGTCAGTAATAGGCTTCCAAAATAACTATGTGACGTAAAAATAAAAAAAGAAACAAGCAAGCAGTGTGAACTGTGAAATGCAGAGCACAAAACGTGTTTGCCTACTTAGTTTTCATTTCACTTTACTGGTTTGTTTAGCTCTGAGGCAACCAGTTGGTGTTCCATTTCATCTAAAACTCCTTGCACTCTTGTCTTCCTTGCAGAAGAAAGATCCCATGCTCCACACTCATTCATTGATTATACAATAACACCAATTTTAGAATATGAAGGTGGTTTGGGGAATGCTGATCCTTGTGATCTGTGTGTGTGTGTGTGTGTGTCTGTGTGTGTGTGTGTGTGTGTGTGTGTGTGTGTGTGTGTGTGTGTGTGTGTGTGTGTGTGTGTGTGTGTGTGTGTGTGTGTGTGTGTGTGTGTGTGTGTGTGTGTGTGTGTGTGTGTGTGTCTGGGGGAAGTCCCTGATGTCTGGAGCATGTGTCTGGCCGTGCTAAAGTCACAGGGTTAAGTAGGATTCAGACCAGGGAATACACTGCTGCAGATCTGGCACTAATATAGTGCACTACCACCAACACATGCATTGCATACAGTGCACTGTAGCAAAGAGGTCACTGTAGCCCTAAGAGGCTGGTTAGGCCACATTCATTCCATTCCACCATGGTAATTCCAAATCACTGTACACAAAATAGTGGGGTTTCTGAGAAATAATGATATTGTTCATAAGAGAGAATAACCCAGTACAGTACACCCCCCCCCCCACACACACACACACACACACAGACACACACACAATTTGTGCATAAGCACAACTACTTGTTCTAGCTTTACCTGCTAGATTTTAAAATAAAGGGATAAGGAAAGACAGAGTAAGGGTAGGAGGGTCCAGAAGGTCCAGTGTGTGTATGTGTGTGTGGGAGTTGCCCCTGCCTCAACATTTTGGTCCAGCTGGGTCAGCGTCCATCCTCACGCTCCAGCCCCCAGGCAGTGACACCCAGACCCTTGATCTCCATTTCTTTCTGCCACACAAATACATTTTCTGCAACCTGCAATACATGATGATTGTAATCTAAAATAAATGAAAGAGAAAAACACATGGGAGGGTGGGGCGGGGGGGCATAGAAAAAGAGTGGGGTGTGTGTGTGTGGGGGGGTGGGGGGGCATAAGGTAGAGAGACAGAGAGCATTATCACCTTGGCCGAGCATCAGGAGTTAGAAAAAAAACAAAAGAGTGGGAGAGAGAAAAGAAGGTCCACGGGCAAATTCATCTTCCCCTGCTACAATCAATCTCTGGCCAAAAGAAATACACAATAACTAGGCAGGAAGAGGCCAAGATTAATGGGCCACCGACATCTCCACTGACCAGCATCCACCTCCACCCAATACCACCTCTCTCCCTCTCTCTCTCTCTCTCTCCATGTGCCTCTTTCACATGCCCTCTTTCTTTCTTCAGCCTGTCTCCCTAAACCCATCCCTCTTTCTCCCCTCACACTTTTACTCTTCCTCTCCCAGAAAAGCCCTGTACTTTTTTTTCCTGATGCACACCCACTCCTCCCGCTCCACCTCCCCCCACACACACACCTTGTCTCTGCCACATGCAGTGATCGATCGTTTCTGCTGACTGTTTAACAAGTGCATTAGCAAGCTTTAATGAGAGCGGCCAGTCACTGAGCAAATGCATGCAAGGGCAAACAAGGCCAGGCGTGCCCACTATCCAGCACGGAGCAAAGGGAAGAATGGATTTCCCTCAACGTTAGGGATAATCTTCTAGATACGGTTTCTGTTTTAGGTTCACTAGATGAACATGTTCAATATCCAATTTAAGTCATGTCCAAAAGGCCATAGAAACAACATACATGCTCTTGGAACATAAAGGAAATGTTTTAGAAAGTTGTTAATACTTTAAAATGCCATTTTATTCTCTATTTATTTAGTATTTGTCTTGTTATTATCTATTGGAATTGAAAGTAGCGGGATGACAGGAAAAAGACAGAATTGAGAACAGCTTGAAACACAGATCCCTGGCGAGAGACGGACAAACCTCATGGCATGTATCTAAGAAAGTTAATTCAAGTATATTTCATCCTTAATATGTGACCATTCTGACTTCATGGATTGTGCTAGGGAGCATCCTACAGCTTTCCAAAATAACACTAAATTGATTAGGTTGTCTCTGAGTCTGACCGAAAGTAAACACAGATCCTATGTAATAGCCACATAGCTGACTGCAAGTTACATCAAGGGTAACTTGCTATTTGACCTTACCACCTTACATACTCATCTGTGCATGCCAGTTCGTTGATATGACTGAATGGAAGAAACTCCAATGGCAGATAATCCTGTGGAGAAAATGAGAAAAATCAACAGTCGGTTTTGGCTTGAGTACATACAAGAAGCTAAATACTCACTTCAAACAGCTGTCAACTCTGTCAACTTAGATGCTATATTATATTTTATTTTATTTTATTTTATATTTTATTTTATATTTTATTTGTTGTAGATATGTCTATATCTTGCCTCCTTTTATATTTTATATTTACCTTTTTATATTGTATTTTTTTGGTGGTTTCTGGAGCCTTGCAACGGAATTTCGTTTGTATACATGGAAATTTGTGTGAATGACAATAAAGTTTGTCTAAGTCTAAGTCTAAGTCTAAATGGAATGGATAAGGAAAGACGAAGAATGGAGTCAGAGGCAGAAAGGCTATAGGACTGTGCAGAAAGACAACTACATAAGTAAGCGGGTGTTGTTCCTGCAGTCGCTACTTTACAGGAGGAAAATTGACTGAGGAGGAAACCTTTTGCTGCGAAGAGTGGGCCCTGTTGATGCCAGACTTGGAAAACCAAGATGTCTCCATGGATAAGAGTAATCCAAGATGTGTGATTAAGTTACATCTACACTTACAGATCTGATCAAAACACCACCCCAACATCAAATTAAAGAGAATATGGAGGGTGTTTGGACCACATGGTCTGCTCTCCATACGGTAAGAAAGCACAATGTGCTTTTGGTTGTACATTTGACTTGACCCCACCATGATCTGACATTACAATGGTAGCAAGTTGAACTTGATATTGATCATTATGTTATTAGAAAACATGGATATTCAGGTCTTGCTTTCTGGTTGTATTTAGATGGTAATGCTAGATTTGACAACTCTCACAAGACCCACTTCTTGACTATATATACTAACCTTAACCATTTTGGGCCAATACCTAACCGTAACTATCTAACTTTAACTATTTGAGGTCTGCCTAACCATATCATGAAACTTTTGCAATAATGGGTTACCATCTAGACCACAACCCTATTTTCTGTCTTTACTTTTGGTCGGACACAGAGAAAAATTAAATGATTCATGTAAACATAATGTTTATTTGGAAACTCCAGGAGCCTCGCACTGCTTGCCCTGATACAGTTGTTTTGCACAAGGCCTTATTCAAAAAAGTGGCAACTACAAAGTTGGAATGACCCATATTAGCCATATTTAGGGGACATACTGTTTATACCCTGTAGGATGACAGGCTTGGAAAATGTCAATATGTCCATAAGAAAAATAACATACATGGATGGATTATCTTGTCTTTTCTCGTCTATCTGATCTGTTATTATATGTACATATTCAGTTAAATACAAACCTTTTTTAACAATATTTTAAAAAGAGTATCAAAAAATATTATGGAATATTTAAAGGTTGAATATGTAGAATCTTTATAGAAAGCTATATTTTTTTAAATAATACAAAAATGAAAGTATTAAAAAATATATATATAATATAAATGTATTTATATATATATATATATATATATATATATATATATATATATATATATATATATAAATAAATATATATATATATATATATATATATATTTAGTCTTAATTAACATTTTCTTAAAATTGACAGGTCTGACAATGACTTTCTGTCACGCTCTGTTTCTATTGTAGCAGCCAATAGCATTGGGCATTGCGGGTTGACAGGGTTGTCGGTTGTTAGGCTTCAGAAACAAGGAATCATTTTGAGCTGACAGCTGGCTAATCGATGACACACACTCAAAGATAGACTTCCAGTTGAAGACTGGCTAACGTTAAATACTGTTGTAAAATGAACTGATTAGTCCAAAATTAGTAGTTACTCCTATGGCTTGTATCGTTTGACACACTCGGCAACGAACCTGGCAACCCGACTGCTGGAAATATTTTTTGTTGTTGTGACTACGGTCTTAAGACACTAGATGGCGGTGTTCTGCTCATTCTCCAGATTCAACCTTCAGGGCCAATAACACATTTAACACTTTTTAACATTTCCACATTAATTCAGTTTACTAAGGAGCATATCTTGCCACACTGCCCACAACTACGTACCCAGTTCACTTAAATCATCCATCTTTGCTCTCTACATCTTAGCCGTTTTTATCCCTCGGGTTTGCATAAACTACAGGATACAAACTTCTTTTTGAAATACATAAATGTGAAAATGAATGGTTACCTTAAAAAGTAGTTGCTTTTTATTGGACTAAACACACCAACAATAGTTTTCACAAAAACATTACATTAACTTTATTTCCTCAAAAGAGCTTATCATCCTCGCACAAGTACAACTTTCCGTGACGTGTGCCATATATCCAGGTCATAATGATTTATGCCAGCCTAAAATGCCCTGTAAACTCCACTCCTGAATATAAAAAGGTAAGAAAACTGAGTTTCACCAGGTTAAATCTGCAACATATCTCTAGCAGGAATAAAAGTACAGGAGATAACATGGATAATAAATGAATCTGTTGGAAATCTATCGGTTCCTTATCAACATCTTGGGAAAGCAGTACATTCAGACTGCCAATGGGGACGGCTTTTGATTGTAGCAAATGGGTTGTAGTGTGTCTCATTATATACGGTATACAGTATATGAGAGTAATCACATCTGCTTCATTGTTTTTACAGTGCATGCGGACAGTTCTCCTATAAGT